>NW_007726728.1:323929-327458 GCF_000696425.1 Galeopterus variegatus
TCCAGCGTATCATCTCCCCCCACCCCCCGTAGTTTCCTTTTTCTGGGAAAATGCTCTGGCTGATTAAAGATGAGCAGCATAGGAATGTAAAATAGCACAGCCACACTGAAAAACAGTTTGGCAGTTACTTAAAAAGTTACACAGAAAAAGAAAGTTGAAGCAAAGTGAAAAAGAAGTTAAATATACATTTACTATGTGACCCAGAAATTCTATTCCTAGGTATCTAAAGAAATAAATGCCCAAAAGAAATAAAAGCATATGTCCACAGAGAGACTTGGACGTGAATGTTCACAGTAGTATGAGCAAAAACGGGAAAAGCTGGAAACAACCCAAATGGCCATAGACTGGTGAATGAATAAACAAAATGTGTTATGTCTGTAAGTGGAATATTATTCAGCAATAAAAAGGAACAAAGTCCTGTTACGTGCTACATCATGGATGAATCTCACAAACATATGCTAAGTGAAAGAAGTCGAATGCAAATACGTATTGTAAGATCTCCTTATATGCAGGGCTATGAAAGGCAGAACCTTAGAGACAGGAGATTAGGAGTTGCCTGGGGCTGAGGGTGGGGATGAGGAGTAACTGCAGCCTGGCAAGAGGGCTCTTTAGATGGATGAAAATGTTCTAAAACTGGATTACAGTGTCGGCTGCACAACTCTGAAAATTAACTAAAAGTCATTGAATTGTGCATTTAAATGATTTTTTTTAATGTTCTATAAATTATACCTCTATAAAACTTTGAAAAAACTGACCAATAGCCTACTAAAATTTCTGTTTTGATTAGTTGGAGTATCTGAAATGCCGTTTTAAATATTAACAACTGTAACAGTCATCTTGGCTTTCCACTCTTTTAAACACAACTTTCAAAGCTGTTTCATTCTTTGGCTTAGAAAAGAGAACACAAGACTTTAAGATAGCTCAGGCATTTAATTAGTCATTGAAGCTGAAACTTAGCACCATGTTAGCCGCAATGAAAAGATCTGTGATGTACAGACATTTTCCAGTGGATTGGACTTCTTGTCAGCACTTCAGATTCTGTAGGACTCTTTTGGGCATGTGACAGAGTGGTTAGTGCTGGCAGCCCTTTTCCATAATTGTGCTGTGCCCAAGGCTGGCCCTGGAAGTAAATGGTGCTGCTCAGCTAACAGCTATGAATTAGCCAAGATAAAAGTGTGTCATTCTGGGGGGTTTGTGTCAGACTAGCAACTCACATCAGTTCATATCTCTTTTGAAGCACTCTGGACCAGAAGTTATGGGAGGCATTTGAAGGAATCCAGTTTGCTTGAATTCCAGTTCTGCATATTAAGCCAACTTTTCTTGGATAGGGACTGAAAAGTTAGTAGAGAAATTTAAGTCTAGAACAGGGATTTATAAAATCAACACAAATTATTCTCAAGAATCCAAGCAGGCATCATGTGAAATTTCTGACTTAAATTTTCACTTCCTAGGACAGCTGAATCCCCTGTTCTTTGACTCCATAGGGATTAGGAATAAACAGTTACTGGTTTCAGACAGGCCTGTGTTTGGCTTCTGGTTCTACTGCCTCTTACTATCAATGCAACTTTGTGCAAGTAAATGAATCTTTTTAACTCAGTTTTTCCATCAGCAAAATGGGAATAACAATTACATGTGCTCCAGAGGGTTATAGGGAAGGATTGCAAAAATAATTCATACATAAAGCTTGGCCCAAATTAGGTGTCACAAAACATAGGCTATTAGTAACAGTCATNGAGAGAGAGAGAGAGAGAGAGAGAGAGAGAGAGAGAGAGAAAGGAGTTTCAATGAAGCAGGTGGGTGGTCATCTGCCTCGGGCGTCCACCCCACATGGCCATGCTTTCCAACCTGTGGCTTCCAAGGACATTTTGGCTGGTTACCTAGCTCATAGACCTGCATGAAGGGGTTTGATGACCCAGCTTGGTGTGTGTGGGGTCTGGCGACCCAGCCTGGCGTATGAAAGGTTTTTGAATGGGCTTGAGGGGTCTGTGGGCTCCAGACCCAGCCCTAGCTCGACAATTGGCCCAGTCGGTGCAGGATTACTGGCAGGCAAAAGAGCCCGACAACTGGCGTGGTCGCCTAGCTTTACAATTGGCGTCACGGATTTACAGTGCTACAGTTGGCGACATCGACAGGATTCCGACATTAGTCTTGCCATAGCACCACCCCTGTGGCTCCACACCCAGCTCTAAGCACTTGCCTACATGTTCTAGTTTTAGTGTAAACACCTACTGAAATTATAAGGAGAGCATAAGATAGAGTGTATATAAGGAGGTGCCTGGTGCCCATTTAATAGTAAATACCTACTAAAGAGCATCACATGGGAATCTGATTCCTACAAGAGTCTGTCAAGTAAGTGGCTTCATTGAGTCAAACCAGTTTAGTAAAACTGAATGGTCCATTGGGGCACAGCTTTTGCTATGACTTAGAATGCTGGGTGTGGGTCAGTTTACCTCTATTTGGGGCTTTTAACCAGGCATTTGTTCCTTTGAATAAGGAAGAATTCCAAGCACATCTATCAAAATCCAGAGTTGGATGGAGAACAGACTGGAAGAGAGATCCCTCCTGCTAAAACTCTCCCTTTGTTTTGGTAATCATATGTGATGGGAAAGAGTTAGCAGGCTTCCTCACAGAGATGGAGTGTTTTCCACTAGAATGCAATTACCAGTGGTCCTTTATCTTGTTTTATCAGACGGTTTTCTCAGTTTCTGATAAAAGTTATGAGCTCTCTTTCCAGAAAGATGCACATAGATCACACAGAAACAATATTCTTCATACGCTTACAGAAGGAGAGGCTAGGTCACAGACCCCAAAAGCCCATTCCCTCATTGAAAACCCCTGACCTAAATCCCTGATCTTACAACTTGATAATACCTTCTTCCTAGATTGAATAGTCCTCAAAAATATTTTCTTTGTTTTATTTGCCTGCTTAGGTCATATGATACAGGAGAAGAATCCTCCCCTTCTCCAACTATCAGGGTTTTTAGTATGGAGTTAAGGTGGTTGATAAGACTTTGATACACTTTTATCCTGCTAGGTTATCAGAAGTCATTAGATTGATTCTTTCCCTTCTTATTTGTTTGTTTTTCTATTGAAGGTTTCTGAATTTTGCTCCATTTATTAAAATCACACTCAGCAGACTTATGAAAGCCTCTGCTGGGGAGGAGAATCATCTTTAGTCTGAAATCAGCTAAACAAACTCCCCTCCAAACACACTGATTACAGAATACAATGCATAATTAAGTGTTTACTGAAAATGCCAGCAAACAGGGCCTGGGGGAATATGTCAGAGCAGCTCTGGTCTCCATAGCAACATCCAATGAACCTTCCAGAGGAATGAATGCATTCTCAAGATCACTGATGCAAAATGATAAAGCAGCAACTGACAAGAACACACAATCAACTACATCATTATGTTCAGAGCATTAAATATTTAATATCTTGGCTTTCAACTCTAGCATTCAGTAATTGTAATTCAGTTTTGGTTGTTTCTAAATTGCTGAAGTGGAGGACAACTGACATCTGTTGAGTG
>NW_007726728.1:328684-329524 GCF_000696425.1 Galeopterus variegatus
TAATTCATTCTGTCTGAGTCAGTGACATCACCATCTCATGACAGGTAATCAGAATAAACACGTAAAAAAAAAAACCCATTAGCTCAGTGATAATCATTCAGTGCAAACAGGAGGACCAGTGTGAAAGAAACTTCAAACTAAATGGAGATGAAGGCACAAAAAAGCACCTACCTTTGTTTTTCCATCTCTGCTTGGGAGATTTATGCTACTGGATACATATGTATAAATGTATTGCTGAATATTGGTTTAGTGTAATGGCTTACTTATGTGTGTGTAGGTATATTCATATATACATTGTAGGTATATACATATATACATTGTAGGCATATTCATATATATATTGTAGATTAGAATACCTATTACTTATTGAGCGACTATGATTTGCCATGCACTTTGCTGGACAGTTTTACATTTATTGTATGTAATTATCATAATGACCTAACATTATGGTATAATTGGTATTTTACCTTTGGTATTTTATCCCCATTTCCATGTGAAGAAACTGAGTCTCAGACAGCTAAATGATTTGCTCAAGACTAGTTGGTGTAGTGGTAGGTGAGGACTCTAATTAAAGTTTGCCTCCGAACATGGTGGTTTTGTATAAACGTGTGCGTGTTCAAAAACACAGCTGCAGCAAACCTCGTGGAGCACAGTTCCATACCCTCACTCAGCTGGGTGATGGAGCATGCCAATCAGCACCACAGCGAGGCTGTGCCTCAGCGCAGCAATCCCTTTGTTTTTAGGTTGGATAATGCATGGTGAAAGTGTTTCCATAACAATGGTTTGCTTTCTGTCTGAGGGTTCCAAAGGGCTTTCCAGTGGAGTTTGCTCTTCCCCTGA
>NW_007726728.1:330028-330408 GCF_000696425.1 Galeopterus variegatus
GAGTGGCTTGATGACCTGAGACTGTCATGCAGATGTGAGCCAAAACTCCCTAGGGCTGTGACATGCATCTTCACCTTTTAGGACTGCGTAACAAGGAATATTTATAAACAAGACACATCAACCTTCGTACTCAGATTTGTAACAATTTTAGTAAATAATAAGTGTTGGAATGGGGACATAATAAAATAATAACTAGGGGCTTTAGGTGGATTATCTCATTTGATCCCACAGCAAAGCTTTTAGATGTAGAAACTGATGCTTTGCAAAATCAAGTAACTAGGACCAGGCCACAAAGCTGATGACAGATGGAACAGGCAGCCTTTTTGTCACACTCACAGCCAACAGTAAGTTCGGTTCCTATTTTCCAAAAAAAAAAAAAA
>NW_007726728.1:332617-333099 GCF_000696425.1 Galeopterus variegatus
ATTTATGTATTCCAGTGCTTAATGAAGTGCCTGGGGTAGAGGCACTTGGTAGACTTTACTGAGAGAGTATGTGAGTGAGTTAATGAAGGAACCAGTCTTAGTCCAAATAAGGACTATAGCTGTCTTTGGTCACTTTGCTTTCACCCCCAAAGTCCTTGAAAGCAGTATAAGAGAACAGCTGTGAGCCCATTCTCTGAGTTCAGATCACTGCTCGGTCATTTCCTATCAACTCACTCTTGGGCAACTTACTTCACCTCTTTGTGGCTTTGTGTCTTCATCTGGAAAATGGGGACAATAAAAGTATTTACTTGATTGGGTTAGTGGGAGGATTAAATGAGTTAATTCACGTAAAGTGCTCTCTACATTGCCTGGTACATCAGTGCATATTAGCGTACTGTTATGACTGATCCTACAACCAACACAACCTCTGACTCTCAAACTTGGGAAGACGATCTTGCCCTGGACTTGCAGGAGAAAATCGG
>NW_007726728.1:333650-336518 GCF_000696425.1 Galeopterus variegatus
CAACCTCTGACTCTCAAACTTGGGAAGACGATCTTGCCCTGGACTTGCAGGAGAAAATCGGAGCCACTGGTGTGAGTGATCTCACATTTTAACCTCCCACTCCCAGACGTTAAACGGGAGAGCACATGGTCCAATTTGTATTTTAGTAAGATTACAACTTCAGAAGAGTTACTTCAGGATAAGCCAGAGTGTAGAATTATAGAAATTTGGAGGAGAAATTAATTTTTGGGTCGTCTAACATAACACCTTTGCCACACACCTGGGGAAATCGAGACCCATAGTTGAAGTGACTACCAGATCAACATTAGGGCCTGGGCATGTTGACTCCCAGCTCTGAATATTTCTCGTGTTGTCATCTCTAAGCACACAGGCAATAATTTATTTTGTGCTTTAAGCTGGGCCACTTCCCACTCATTTATTCCTGATATGGGAGAGGAATCCAAGTGTGTTGTATAATGCTGCCCTCTGCTGGTAGCATAGGTATTACAACAGAGAGAGAGAGAGAGAGAGAGAGAGAGAGAGAGAGAGAGAGAGAGAGAGAGAGAGGTGTGTGTGTGTGTGTGTGTGTGTGTGTGTGCGCGCGTGCGCGTGCGTGTGCGTGTGTGTCCTGGAAATCTAGTACCAGCCTGGAAAGCACAGTGCTTTTATTAAATGAGTAGGAGCTGAGCCGTGGGGAGTGTCAGATTTCTTTCAAGAGGAATGTTGGGAATGCTACTATGTCAGCCAGCTCAGTTGTGACTTTCTTACTACATCTCAAATTCCTGGAATATTGCTAAGAGGTATTTTGCAGGAGCCCTGTATTTTTCTAGATTGTAAATCTGTGTACACTTAGAAATTAGTTCATAAAGACCCAGAAGAGTGGATGCAAAGAATAAAGAAGAGACAAAAAAAAAAATTGCTACACATGGTCAGTTTTGTAAAAAAAGATGATCAAGTTAGGCTGGGACTGAATGTAGCTATGAGTGTTCCCATTGCTATGTCAAAAAAGACGGTGACAGCTTTACAATGAAGCCTGTAATTCTCCATTGTAGCATTCATCTTCGTTATTGAGGTCCTCAGTTTTTCTTTTAAGGCTGCAAACTCCTCGAGGATGGGGACCGTGTTTATCTTACTTGCTGCTATATTCCCACAATCTAGTAACAGTGCCTTGTATTCATCAGATGCTCAATAATTAGCTGTTGCTTGACTGATTGAACATTCTGTGGACTGTTTCTAAAGTCATATTAATACTTTGTAGCCGAACATTTCTTTTATGTTTGGAATAAGTACCTGCAGTGTGGGTTACTGCGTTGCGATTGTTTAGTCTTCTAGACTATGTTTGTTACCACAGTCCAAGGAATCCGAGGAACTGAAAACAGGAACTGATCTCAACATTGTGAGTGTCGAGCCTGCCATTTCCTAAAAGGCGTGACTATGTGAGTAACAAAGTTTCATTTGATTATTTGTTTTCAACACAAAATGTGTGCTTTTATTAACTAGGGTTTGAGTTTGAGTCTGGCACTTACTATCTACAAGGATTTGAACAAATTATCTAATAACTGTAAGCTTCTGTTTTTGCATCTGTTAAATGGAGATACAAAGAATTCTTATTTCATAGTTTTGCTCTAAAGCATAAATGAGTTAGTATATTTAATTTACTTGGTTCTATGGCTGTTATGTGAAAAATGCTCAGTAAATATTATTTTATCAGAAAAAGAAAGAGAAGGAGAAGTAGTTATGGTTGTTGCTTCAGATACAATTGATGATTTTATAATCCTGGTTATGTTCCCTAACTATTAAGCATAATGGTTATTAAATCTCATTAATTAAATTAGTATTACTTTTGTATACATAAGCCATATTTTAGGTTTTTAACTTTCCAGATTATCTAGTTGGAGAAATGACTTTTTAAAAACAATTCTTTTTTTCTTATTTCAGAAAGTAACGGATTCTCACATGGAGAAGTTGGAAAATACCAAAGGACAAGTACCAAAGGAAAAAAAAAATCCCATTAACCCACCACTCAAAGTTAAGTAACTAAAATCCTCAAGGCTTGTTATATTTTGAACTACTCTGATCATTAAAATTATTCTGCTTTGGGGCCGGCCCGGTGGCGCACTGCTACAGTGCGCCGCTTGGGAGTGCGGCGGCGCTCCCGCCGAGGGTTCGGATCCCACATACAGACCAGTTCCCGCTCACTGGCTGAGCGAGGTGCGGGAGCAACACCAAGGGCTGCGATCCCCGTTGCTGGTCCCGGTCCGGTATGGTCGCAACACTGAGGGTTGCAATCCGTTGCCAGACACGAAAAAAAGACAAAAAGGAAAAAAAAAATTATTCTGCTTTGTAACTTGCTTTTCTCACTTTTTCTCATGACTCTTCTCCCACAGAAATCAAGTTTTAGAAGATAATTTAAAACTGAACAACATCCACTTTATTTTTTATTTATTTATTTATTTATTTTTTCTTGTATTTTTCCTTTATTCAAGGGGAAAGAAAATAGAAGGTTTGGGGTTTTTTTGTTTTTTGTTCTTATATGTACAACAAACATGCAGTTTGTGAGATCACAGGCACAAATACAGAGGGGACCAGCAGAACCGTGACCAGTCTTGACATGTCCCAGTGCCTGGGCACAGCCACAGCCTGACACACTAGGGGGTAGTGACATTATTAGGCAAAATGTATGCCTTGAGTATCGATTTTTCTCAACTGAAAAAAGGAGATAATATTGAACTGTACGAAATTTCTCCTTTTGTAGGTCAATAACTGTTAACAGTAATTTCATATGATCAAATCTAGTAATTCCTGACCTGCCTATTCACAGTGTTGTTTTTTTTTTTAACAGAATCAAATAAAATTATTTATATGAAGGTGCAGGAAAAATCTACAACT
>NW_007726728.1:341304-370855 GCF_000696425.1 Galeopterus variegatus
TGAGACAGCAAAGCTGTGCCCTGTCCCGCCCTGCCCAGGAAGAGTTTCAGGTGTCTAGTCTCTCCAGCTGCAGTGTGTGAGCTCCTTGGGGTAGGGTCCCACAGCACACAGTTCCTCTTTGACTCCCCCCAGCATGGGTCTACCCGGGCACCCTCCGGGAGAGCTCTCCAGCAGCTTCAATGTAGCTTCAGAGCTCTCCGGGCTCCCCTCTCCCAACCAGAAATCAGTTAGGGGTTCTTCCAAACTAAAGCCCACAGAGATGGTATCTGCCTCCTGTAAACAGGGAGTTTACCTGGGGCCAAAGCCCAGGGTGTGGGGGAGAGATGATCTGGGCGGGCTCCTCTTCCCTGCCCTCCCGACGCTGGCTGGGGGCTCCCCACGCTACCAGCCCCGTCAGAGATCCGCGGGGAGAGTGGGATTGTAGGCCGGTCCACAGGCCCCGGGGGGCCCCGCGTCGAGGTACGCAAGTGGCACGTCCCAGTGAGGAGCCACACCAAGCAGAGATGGCTGGCCTGCCTGATCTGAGCCGGCCGTCTCCGCCCCCACCCGAGAAAATGGAGGCAGCTCTGTTGTGGGCGCCTGNGGGCTCCTCTTCCCTGCCCTCCCGACGCTGGCTGGGGGCTCCCCACGCTACCAGCCCCGTCAGAGATCCGCGGGGAGAGTGGGATTGTAGGCCGGTCCACAGGCCCCGGGGGGCCCCGCGTCGAGGTACGCAAGTGGCACGTCCCAGTGACGAGCCACACCAAGCAGAGATGGATGGTCTGCCTGATCTGAGCCGGCCGTCTCCGCCCCCACCCGAGAAAATGGAGGCAGCTCTGTTGCGGGCACCTAGCCTGGTGTGGTAAGCTGGGGCCAGGCGGGCGGGAACCAGTCCGGCTTCTGCCCCATAAGTGGGGCTGGACTAGGGGTGACTCACAGAGCTCGCAGAGTTGGGCCAGTCCGGCGCCTTCCACTCCATTTCTGTGTCGTCCCTGCTGGCTTACTTGGCCTTTGTTGTCTCAGGCTGCTTGCTCGAACCCGCAGCATGGCTTGGGAGCTCTCAGGAGTCTTCTTTTGTGACAACCCTAAATCCTTGAACCTGTAGTTGCTTGTTTGTTGCTGTAGGTTAGTTGTTCCAAGATTTATTCGTTTTTTGTTTCTCTTGGAAATGCAAATAGTACTCTGGTATCACAGCGCACACTTCTCAGGGTCACGCTGTCTCCTGGCATGGCCGCTCCATACCCGTCGCCATATTAAAGTCCCTTGACTTCTTCTTTGGCTGTTTTGTTATTAGTGTATACAAAGGCTATTGATTTTTATGTTTTGACTTTGTGTCTTGCCACTATACTGAATTCATTTATTAGTTCTAGTGATTTTTTGGTGGGGTCTTTAGGGTTTTCTCTGTATTGGCTCATGTCATCTGCAGGTAGGGATAGTTTGACTGCCTCCATTTTGATTTGGATGCACTTTATTGCTTTCTCTTGCCTTATTGTGCTGGCTAGAACTTCCAGTACTGTGTCTAATTAGAATAGGGAAACTGGACATTCTTGTTTTGTTCCAGATCTTAGAAGAAAAGCCTCTCATTTCTGTCCACTCAGCATATATTAGCTGTGAGTTTATTGTATATGACCTTCTAGAATAGGGAAACTGGACATTCTTGTTTTGTTCCAGATCTTAGAAGAAAAGCCTCTCATTTTTGTCCACTCAGCATATATTAGCTGTGAGTTTATTGTATATGACCTTCATTGTGTTGAGGTTTGTTCCTTCTGCAACTTTTGTTGAGTGTTTTCATCATGGAGGTGTGTTGGATTTTATCAAATGATTTTTCTGTAATTATGGGAATGATCATATGGTTTTAAATCTTCATTCTGTTGACGTGATGTATTATATTTATTGATTTGCATATGTCGCACCATTCTTGCATCCCCGAGATGAATCTCACTTGATCATGGTGAATAATTTTTTCTATGTTGTTGGATTCTGTTTGCTAATATTTTGCTGAGGATCTTTACATCTGTGTTCATTAGGGATATTCGTCTGTAGTTTTATTTTTTGCATGTGTGCCCTTTTTCCAGTTGTTATGAGGATATAATGCTGTCCTCATGGATGAGGTTGGAAGTATTTCCTCCTCTTTAATATTTTGGAAGAGTTTGAGAATTGGTATTAGCTCTTCTTTAAATGTTCAGTAGAATTCAGCAGTGAAGCCATCTGGTTTTGGAGTTTCTTTGTTGGGAGACTTTTTATTACTGCTTCAATCTCATTTCTCATTATTGGTCTGTTTAGGTTTTCTAGTTTTTCATGATTCAACCTTAATAAGTTATGTGTGTCTAGAAATTTATCCATTTCTTGTAAGGTTTGTAGGAGTCTCTTATGATCTTTTGTATTTCTGTGGTATCAGTTGTAATGCCTCCTTTTTTGTTACTGATTTTATTTATTTGAGCCTTTTCTCTTTTTTCTTTGTTAGTCTAGCTAGAGAATTATTGATTTTGTTTATCTTTTTGAAAAAACAACTGTTTCATTGATCTTTTGTGTCATTTTTAAAAACTCAAATTCATTTATTTTTGCTCTGATCTTTGTTATTTCTCTCCTACTGATTTTGAGTTTGGTTGTTCTTGTTTTTCCAGTTCCTTCAGGTGTAATGTTAGGTTGTTTATTTGAAGTCTTACTTCTTTTTTGATATAGGCATTTATTGCTATAAAATTTTCTCTTAGATCTGCTTTCAATGTATCCCTGGGTTCTGGTATGTTGTGTTTTCATTTTCATTTGTCTCCAGGAATTTTTTAATTTTCTTTTTGATTTCTTCTTTGACCCATTTATTGTTTAGGAATGTGTTGTTAAATTTCCATGTATTTGTGTGGTTCCTAGTGTTCCTTTTGTTGTTGATTTCTAGTTTTATTTCATTGTAGTCAGACAAGGTAGTTGATATGATTTCGGTTTTTAAAAATATGTTGAGACTTGTTTTGTGACTTAACACATGGTCTATTCTAGAGAATGTTTGATATCCTGCTGAGAAGGTGTATTCTGTAGTGGTTGAATGAAAAGTTCTGTAAATGTCCATTAGGTCCAATTGACCTAAAGTAGAGATTAATTCTGATGTTAACTTTCTGTCTGGATAATCTGTTCTTTGCTGAAAGTGTGGTGATGTTAAAGTCCCCAGCTATTACTATGTCATAGTCTATCTTTCCCATTAGGTCTAATAGTAATTGCTTTATATAAGTGGGTGCTCTGGAGTTGGGTGTATATGTTTAGAATTGTTATATCCTTTTGTTGAATTAATCCCTTTACTATATATAATGACCTTCCTTATCTTTTTTTTTTTTTTGCATTCCTTGGCTTGAAGTCTGTTTTATCTAATGTAAGTGTAGCTACTCCTGCTCTTTTTCAGGTTCCATTTGCATGAAATATCTTTTCCTATCCCTTCACTTTCAGTTCATGTGTGTCTTTATAAGTTAAGTTTCTTGCAGGAAACATACTGTTGACTCTTGTTTTATAATCCATGGAGCCACTCTGAGTCTCATAACTGGGGCATTATTTTGTTTACGTTTAGAATTATTATTGATATATAGGGGCTTATTACTACCATTTTGTCACTTTTTTCTGGTTGTTTTGTAGACCCTTTTTTCCAGTCTTACCATTTTCATTTGTGATTGAGTAGTTTTCTCTAGTAGTATATTTTGATTTCTCACTATTTATTTTTAGTGTGTCTCTTTTAAATTTTTTTGTTATGGTTACCATGAGGCTTACAAAAAAACGTGTTATAGTTATAACAGATTATTTTAGACTAATAACAACTTTGATATCTAAGAAAAAAGGCAAAGCCAACTCTTAGCGTCATCTTCTGCCCCCATCCTTTTTGACCTTTTGCTGTTTGAAGTTACATCTTTTAATACTGCCTGCCTCTTCTCTGGTTGTTGTATATGTTATTGTCTTGTTAGGTTTGTCCTTTACTCTTCATACTAAGGTTTTAAGAAGTTTATTCACCAGTATTCTGAGTTTGTCTGTGAATTTACTTTACTGCCTTATATACCTCCAGATGTTTTCTTGCTGTTCCTTAACATCATCTTCTTTCAGATTGAAAACCTCCCTTTAGACTTTGCTGTAAGGCTGGTCTAGTATTGATTAATTCCCTTAGCTTTTGCTTGTCTGGAAAAGGCTTTATTTCTCCTTCGTATTTGAAGGTTAGTTTTGCTAGATACAGAATTCTTGGCTGACTGTCTTTTTCCTTCAGAACTGTCAATATATCATCCCATTCTTTTCTGGCCTGTAGGACTTCTACTGAGAAATCTTCTCAGAGACATATTAAGCTTCAGTTAAATGGTATGTGTTTCTTTTTTCTTGCTGCTTTCAATATTCTTTGTCTTTGGTTTTTGTTAATTTGATTATGATGTGTTTTGGGGTGTTCCTCTTTGGATTGAATTTGTTTGGCCACCTTTGAGCTTCCTGTACCTGGATGCTGTCGTCTTTCTCCATACGTGGAAAATTTTCAGTCATTTTTTTCCTTGAATATGCTTTCTAGGTCTCTTCCTTTTTCATCTCCTTCAAGTATGCCAATTATGTGGAGGTAATTTCACATGAGGGAGTCCCATATTTGCTGTGTTTCTGTTTCATTTTTTTTCTTTCTTCTTTTTGCTCTTCTGATTGGATAAGTTCATAACAATATGTTTGAGCCCCTTGATTGGTTTTGCTGTTTGAATAAGTCTGTTGTTGGAACTTTCTACTGAGTTTGTCAGTTCAGATAATATATTCTTTATTTCTAGAATTTCTATTTTTTTAATTGATTTAATTCATTTATCAAGTTTCTTCTTATGCTGATGAATTTTTTCCAGATATTATTTAATTTTTTATCTGTATTTGACTTCATGAACTTCATGACTTCATGAACATCCTTAAGGGGGTTATTCTTAATTCTCTGTCAGAAATTTTATAAATTTCCTGTCCCTATGGGTCATTGCAGGTGCTTTGTTGGTATCCCCTGGTGGTGTCAGATTTCTCTGTTCTTTCTCAATCTTTGTGTCTTTATGTTGCTGTCTTCCAGCCCAGGGCTGGGTCTTTCCTACAAACTATGCCTCTGTAGTTCTCTAGCCTTGGCTGGTCTTCACTGAGTGGTGCCTGTGCTGATTGGAAGGCAGATCAGCTCTTCACACTGTGCCTGGATGTTACCCTGGCTGGCTAGCCTCCCCCCTGACTCTAAATGCTTCCCATGGGATGTGCCATGTACTGGTCCCTTGCGATGACTTAACGACCACTGGTGGCTCCTTCTCTGGTTGGCTGCAGCCCCTCACTCCTATGCAGGTCCCTGGGTACCCAAGCAGTGGTATTGCTTGCCCGGGTGCTGGTATGGTACATTTTGAAACTCTCTTTTCCCCTGAAAACTCCATGCAACTTCATGAAAAGGACACTGCTATCACTTTTGCTGACATTTGGAAACTCTTCATTTGCTGCAAATTCTTGCACCTCACCAATCTGTACTTGACTTAACCAGGGTTCAGAATGGTCATAGCAGTCCCTACTACCTCTTACTACTGCTTCTTGTTCCTTCACAAACTTCACAGGTCTCTTCTCCTCTTCCACTGAGTTCCAGTGATCCTCAGTTGATAGTCTTTGCCTTTTAATAGTTTTAAATTGATTGATCATGGGGAGGAGCAATATCAGAGATAATTTATTTTGCCATGTTGATGTCACTCCCAAAGCTTCAAAATTAATAGGTGGCAGAGATTGGATTCAAATCTATGTTTGTCTAACACTGAGGCTTATGATATTTCTATACATATGAGCAGAATAGATGTTCTCTCCTAAAGTTTGTAACTGTGGCTTTATACCAGAGTTTTGGGTTTTCAATTTCAACATGCTGTCTGACTCAGTGCCATCCTTCCAGGCAGAGATTGGATTCAAATCTATGTTTGTCTAACACTGAGGCTTATGATATTTCTATACATAAGAGCAGAATAGATGTTCTCTCCTAAAGTTTGTAACTGTGGCTTTATACCAGAGTTTTGGGTTTTCAATTTCAACATGCTGTCTGACTCAGTACCATCCTTCCAACTGTCTGACTCAGTGCCATCCTTCCAGTATTAAAAATTAATACAAAAATAGTTGTAGGCTGGATATATTCCTACTGTACCTGGCAAAAATAAATGCAAAACTTTTAAAGGGTTATGCCCTTGATACTGACAGCACAGGGATACTTATAGCTAAAACTCCAATGTAGGTGAGCTTAAAATCCAGAATTATAAAACACACAAAAGAAACAATCTAATGTTGATAGAAGTTAGCATACTCAAAAAACACTAAGATTAAACCCTTAGAACTTCTAAAAGAGAGGTTAAAGCACACAAAGTCCTTCAAAAAGTTCATATTATTTTTTAATTCTATTCTTCCATGATCTTTTTGAAGTACCCTCTTATGTTTATAATAATAAAAGTCACAAAGGAGGATTCACAAACTCTAGAAAAGATATTAAAATCAGATTGGGCATGTTTATAAAAGAGCAAAGTAGAATTTCTGAAAATATTGTCTCTGAAATGACAAATACTGAAATTGGGTTACATAACTGATTAAACACAACTGAAGAGAGGTTAATGAAGTGTAAGTCAGAACTGAGAGAATTACTCAGAAGGCAGCACAGAGTTGAGTAGAGATGAAATATTGAAGAGCAGTTAAGTGATGTTAAAATTAGAAAGACAGGAATCCCAAAGGAAAGAATAGAGAGAAATAGAGACAATATTCAAAGTAATAATTTATGAAAGATATGAGTCCTCAGTTCAGTTAGTTCAATGATTCCTGAAAAAGATAAGTAAAAGTATATTCTTTAAATGACCTCCCCCCAATAGGTAGTAGTGAAACTGAAGAATACTATTGATAAAGAGAAAGTGATAAAAACAACTAGAGAGAAATATGGAATACCTTAAGTGATAATTCTAGGGTTCTTGAATTTTGTGGGGAGCAAGAGAAAAATATTATTTAAATTTACACTTTGTTATGTCAAGTATTGATCTTTAAACATCTTAAGGATAGTAACTACTAGAACATAAATAGAATGAAACTTCCAAATTGGCAGAGAGGAAAAAGGTAAAAAAGAAAAGCTGATAAACTGAGTGGAAAGCCTGAGAAGCAGCATAACAAAACTGAGATAATTAGGAGAAAACAAGGTCAAAACTCAGTAATTGTAATAAATGTAAATGGATTGAACTACTCAGTTAAAATACAAAGACGTCAGATTAGATTAAAATATCCAGCTATATTATTATGATTAAAATTAGGCACTTAAGCTGGAGTACCTGGGTTCATATCCAGTCTTTACCACCTTAAGTAAGCTACTTAATTTCTCAGTATCTTAGTTCCTGCACAATAAAATAAGATTGATAATACAGCCTACCTCCTGGGGTTGTTATGATGTTTAAATGAGTTAACATAATTTGGCAATTAGAAAAATGTCTGGCACATAGTGTATACTGTGTACTTATTAGCTGTTACTATCCATTTAAAAGTAAATGAAGATTTTTCTAAAGCAGAAATTTTATGTTGTTCCTTCTTTGTACATGAACTCATATTTCCCTTTTACTTTGTCCACCAAATTATCCTAATACAGTGTATTTTTTGCTTGAAAGTCTTTTATTGATTCACCTTATCATGCTTCTCCACAAGAAAATATGTTTATATGTATATGTACATATATATAAATGTTAAAAACGCACATCCTATAACTTAAAAGCTACCAATTAAAAATTCTTTTGAAATAATTTATTACAGCTAGTACTTTATATATTTGATCAAATAAGGTAGGCATATTACTATTTTGATATTTATTAAATGTAAGAAAATAATTTGAAATGTATCTCTTAATGAAATGAATAGACCTATCCATGCTTTCATGTTGCTAAATGAGACAAGGTGTTAAAATGGGACAAGTTGCAGTGGAAATTAATAGTAAAAAGAAAGTTTTGGGCCCCTGTGTGGGGAAAATAGGATAATTTAGTCAGGCTCCCTTGACATTTCTTGCAAACGAGTTGTGTGTGGTTGGAGTTAGTGTGTATGTGCACTAAAAATATATCATCTTTAGTTATTGCTATTGTGTGTTCTTCAGTTTGTGAAGCCTTACTATGGGTTTATACTTTCATGAAAGGAGAATTATCAGATACCAGTATTTCAAATTGACATATTTTTGGTACCCCTAAGGGTTTTATACACCAATGGGGGAAAAATGTTTTTTCTGTCTAAGAAAAGAAAGGCAATTGTGAAAAAAGAGGTGAGAAAGAGGAACCAGCAAGACACCTGGATCACAAACATATTTCCAAGCAGATTATTTTTAAGTATGAGTACATATAAAAGTTCAAAAATCTGGAAATAGATACTTCTAAAACTATTCATGTGCACTATTCCTTAAAACTGTTCATGTGACTCTAGAGTTTCTGTATTTTGTCTGGAGATTTCTAACCTAGCACAACTTTTGCACATGTGTATGTGGAGAGATATATAAGAACATCCATTGTAGCATTGTTTATAATTGAGAAAATTAAAAACATAATCAGAAACATCAACAGGAAATAGATAGTTTTATTATTGTTTTTATAACTATGTGAAATTAAAATGAATGAACTACATGTAGTTCATGATCAGAACATTAAAAAATCAAATTGCAGAAGAATGATTCTTTATGATAACATTCATATCAAGTTTGAAAATATTCAAACAACTATATATTATTGAACTGAATATATATACTACTACTAATTGTTAATGTTATTGAAATTTGTTCCGTGCTTAGAACACTGTTACAAGTGCTTTTATTTTAACCCGTTTGATCTAACTCTGAGAAGATGGTGCCATTATTATCCTTATTTTAAAGATGAAGAAATTAAATCACAAAGAGGTTAAGAAACTTGCCCAAGATAACACAGGTAGTAAGTGGTAAGTAGTAGAGCTAGAATTCAACAGAAGCAGACTGACCCAGAGCCCGTATTTTAGAAAATTTGTATATATTTAAGGTGTACAGTATGGTGCTTTGATATACATATATATGTGAAATGGTTACTTCAGTCAAGCAAACTAACATATCTATCATCTTTTTTTTTTTTTCTGGTAAAAGCTACTGAAATCTACTCTCTTAGCAAATTTCCAGAATATGATATTATCAGTTACAGTCCTCGTGCTGTACATTACATCTCTAGACTTATTCATCCTCCATAACTGCAACTTTGTACCCTTTTGATCTACATCTTCCCATTCCTCATTCCCTAGCCCCCTAGCCTTGTATAACCTTCATTCTACTGTCTGTTTCTATGTATTCCATTTTTTTAAAGATTTCACATATAAATGAGATCAGACAGTGTTTTTCCTCTGTGTCTGGCCTGTTTTACTTAGCATAACCTAAGTGTCTGTTGATGGATGAATGAATAAAGGAATTGTGGTATATTATTCGATGGAATATTATTCAGCCTTAAAAAAAGAGATACTGACTTTTGTGACAACATGGGTGAACCAGAGCCCACATGCTTAACCACTACAATGTATTGCTCCGTATTATTATCAAGTCATTCATATTCAATGTAATACCTACCTGGCTTTGCATTATGTGACATACCCATAATTTACTATTTGACAGGTACCCTTCTAGCTACTTATATGAAATCACTTCATCCTCACAATAACCCTGTGAAGGAAGTACTATTATCATTCCTAAAGTTGAGGAACAAAAATATGAAGTAATTTCCCCAAAGAAACACAGCTTTAAGTGATAAAGCCTGGATTAGAGCCCATTTTGCTATGTGTAATACTTATTTCAAAACATGCATGAAAAATAGAAACACTGAATTTAAGATAGCTGTTATCTCTGGGAAATTCCAAGGCAAAATGAGATAGTAGAGAGGTATATGTATATAAAACTATTATCGAAGTATAATTGAAGTACATTAAACTATACGAAGTATCAAGTTTGATCCATTTTGACATATGTATACATATGTTGAACTGCCACCACAATCAAGATAGCAAACATATGCATCCCCTGAAAAGTTTCTCAAGCTCCTTTGTAATCCATCCCTCTTCTCCACCCTCATTCACAGACTAGAATTGATCATTGCCTTCTATCTATAAATATGAATTTGAATTTTCTAGAATAAATGGAATTATTATGTACTATTTCTTTTGTCTAGACTTTTTATTTTGGCATAATGATTTGAGATTTATCTATATTGTATATTAATAGTTCATTTTTTTTTTTCCTTTTTGTCTTTTTTTCATGTCCGGCAATGGACCGCAACCCTCAGTGTCGCGCCCATACCGGACCGGGACCGGCAACGGGATTGCAACCCTCAGTGCTGCGCCCGCCCCTCGCTCAGCCAGTGAGCGGGAACCGGTCTGTATGTGGGATCCGAACCCTTGGCGGGAGCGCCGCCACGCTCCCAAGCGGTGCACTGTAGCAGTGCGCCACTGGGCTGGCCCAATAGTTCATTTTTTTTATTGCTGAGTAGTATTCCATGATGTAAGTATGTTTATCCATTCACCTATTGATAGGCATTTAGGTTGTTTCCAATTTTTGGCTATTATAAATACAGCTTCTAAGAACATTTGTGCATAAGTCTTTATGTGAACTTACTTTTTCATTTTTTTTTTTTTTTTGATTAGATATTTAGGAGTGGACTGGGTGGGTCATGTAGTTGGCATACATTTACCTTTATGAGAAATTGCCAAATTGTTTTCAAAAGTAGTTGTCTTTTTACATTCTCACTGGAAATGTATGAGAAGTCCATTTATTTCACATCCTCTTCATTACTTGGTATGGCCAGGTTTTTAAAAAGTTTTTGTTTTTTCGATATTTTGCTGGGTATGTAATAGTATTTCACTGTAGCTTTAATCTGTATTTCCTTGATGATGAATGACATTTAATATCTTTTTCTGTGCTTATTGGCCAGTCAGTCTTTTAAGTATCTGGTCAAATCTTTTGCCTGTTTTCTTATTGAGATTTATTTTATTTATTTATTTTTTGTGCTTTGTAAGAGTTATTTGTATATTCTGGATCCAAATCTTTTTTCTTTTTTTTTTTTTTTAAATTTGAAATATTTTAACATTTATTTGTACGTATTTTGGGGGTACAGTGTGTTGTTTCAATACATGTATATACTGCACAATGATTCACATTAAAACGATGCAAGTCCTTTTTCTGTGTTGCAAACATCTACTAATTTGTGACTTCCTTTTATTTCTTAATGGTGTCTTTCAGAAAGCTAAAGAGCTAAAGTGTTTTTGTTTGTTTGTATATGAAGTCCAATTTATCAGTTATTTTTCTTTAATAGTTCATGCTTTTTATGTTCAATCTAAGAAATCTTTGCCTACTCAAAGATCACAAAGGTTTTTCTCCTATATTTTCTTCTATAAGTTTTAAAATTTTAGGTTTTACACTTGGGTCTATGACCCATTTTGA
Organism: Galeopterus variegatus; assembly: GCF_000696425.1. Taxonomy (NCBI): domain Eukaryota; kingdom Metazoa; phylum Chordata; class Mammalia; order Dermoptera; family Cynocephalidae; genus Galeopterus; species Galeopterus variegatus. The sequence goes on from NW_007726728.1 coordinate 352,703, forward strand.
GGTGATTTTTGTATGGTTTTAAATATGGATTGATGTTCATTTTTAGCATCATTTCTTGGAAAGACTTTCATTTTCTCACAGAATTGCCTTGGAATATTTGTCCAAATAAATTGCTCATGTATATGTGGGTCTATTTCTGGACTCTATTCTGTTCCATTAATATATATGTCTATCTTTTTGAAATACCAAACTGTCCTGATTACTGACTTTATATCAGTTTTCATTATTTTTTTTTTACTTAAAATTGCTTTGAATATATTATATTGCATTTTCTTATACAATTTAGAAGAGAATAGTCAATTTCTATTAAAATGCTTTAGGAATGTGGTTGTGATTTCATTGAATCTATAAACACTAATTTGGGGAGAATCAACATTTTCACAATTTGAGACTTCCGTCCATAATTACATGGCATGTGTTTCCATTTATGTAGGTATTCTTCAAATTCTTTCAACAATATTTTATAGTTTTAGTACTGAAGTCTTGGACATCTTTCCTTAGATTTACTTCTAGCTATTTTGTGTTTTTTGGTGCCAGTGTGAATGGGATTCTTAAAATTTTCTTTTCCATTGTTTACCGGTAGTGCAATTGCTTGCTGCTACTACAACTGATTTTTGTGTATTCACTTTGTATCAGTGATCTTTTTAAATTTATTAAAGTAGTTGTTTTGTAGATTTTCTGAGTTTTTCTATGAAAATGACATTATTATCTGTAACTAAGGACAGTTTTATCTCTTCTTTTCTCATCTTTATGCCTTTTATTTTTTTTTCTTGCCTTATTGCAATAGCCTCACCCTCCAGAATAATGTTAAATAGAAGTAGTGAAAGTGGAAATCCTTTCCTTATTCTTAATCTCAGGGAGAAACAAATATTACACCATTAACTATGATATTAGCTCTAGGTTTTTTGTATGTTTGTTTAAAATACATGCCATTTATCAATATCAGGAAGTTTCCTACTACTTTAGTTTGGTGAATTTTTTTTTTTTCACCATGAATGCATGTTGAATTGTTTCAAATATTTTTTTCTGCATCTACTTAAATAATCATATAGGTATTTTCCTTTATTCTGTTAATATGGTGAGTTGTTTGATTTTCACATGTTAAAACTACCTTGTGTTCTTGGATTAAACGTACTTGTACTTCGTTGGTTAAATTTATCCCAAGTATTTTGTTCTTTCTGATGTTGTTGTAAATGGAATTGTTTTCTTAATTTTGTTTGCGGAGTGTTCATTGCTAATATATAGAGATACCGTTGATTTGTGTACCCTGATACCCTGACTTGTATCCTAAAACCTTACTGAAATAGTTTTTTAGCTCGTTTTTTGTATGTGGATTCCTTAGGATGTTCTCTATACAAACAATCATTATCTGCACATAGAGGTAATTTTACTTCTTCCTCTTCAATATGAATGCTTTTTGTTTACTTTTCTTGCCTACTCAACCTTGCAACTCCAATTCTGAATGGAACTGCTCAAGCAAACATACATATCTTCTCCCTGATCTTAGGGGGAAGCTTTCAGTCTTTCACCATTAAGTATGATGTTAGCTATGGGTTTTTAAAAGATTTCTCTTATGAAGTTGAGGGAGGTTCCTTCTGTTCATTTGTCTTAAGTGTTTTTTTATAAAAAACTACAAGGTGTCAAGTTTTGTGAAATGCCTTTTCTGCATCTATTGAGATGATCATTTGTTTTTGTCCTTTATTCTATTAATGTGGTATACTGCATTACTGTTGATTTTCAAATGTTGTACCAGCCTTGAATTTCCGTAGTAAATCCAACTTATGGTGTATAATCATTTACATATGTTACTGGATTCAGTTTGCCAGTATTTCTTTGAGGATTTTAAAATCTATTCTTAAGGGATTTTGGTCTGTAGTTTTCTCTTGTCATAGGGTCTTTATCTGCTTTTAGTATTAAGGTAATACTGGCCTTATAAAGTGAGTTTTGAAGTATTCTTATTTCTTCATTCTTTGGGAAGAGTTCGTTAAGGACTGGTGTTAATTTTTCTTTCAAAGTTATGCAGAATTCACCAGTGAAAACCTCTGGACATCGACTTTTCCTGGTGGAAAGATTTTTATTTATTAATTTAATACTATATGTTTTAGGTCTATTCAGATCTTCATATTTCTTTTTTTAGTCAATATCATGTAGTTGTTTGTGTCTTTCTAGGATTTTATCCATTTCATTTAGGTTATCTAATTTGTTGGCATACCGTTGGTTATAGGATGTCCGCTCTTTCATTTCTGATTTTACAAATTTGAGTCCTCTCTCTTTTGTTGGTCAGTGTAGGTAAAAATTGTGAATTTTGTTGATCACCTCAAAGAACAACTTTTGGAGTTATTGACTTTCTCTTTTGTTTTCTAGTCTATATTTCGTTTGTTGCCACTCTTGTCTTTATTTTGTTTTCTGTATTCTTCATTTGGGTTTAGTTTGCTCTTTATTTTTTCTTTTTTCTCCAAGGATTTAAAAAAATTATTTCATTGAGCTATGATTCACATGTTAAAGTATGTACACATTTAATGTATACAACTTGATGAGTTTGGAGATAAGTGTGTATCTGTGAAACCATAACCTGTCTAAGCTGTAAACATATCCATCACCTCTGAAAGTTTCCTCCTGCTGTCTTTATTATTTTCAGTAATGAACACAAATAAATAAGATATGCTGTATTAGAAAATTTTAAAGCATACAATACACTATTATTAACTGTAGGTGCTATGCTGTACAGTAGCCCTCTAGGAGTTTTTATCTTGCATAACTGAAACTTTGTACCATTTGAACAATAATTCCCATTTGCTCCTTCCTCTAGCTCCTGTCAACCATTATTCCATTCTCTACTTCTGAGTTTGACTATTTTAGGCTCCTCATATAAGTGATATCATGTAGTATTTGTACTTCTGTGTATGTTTTATTTCACTTAGCGTAATGTCCTGCAGCTTCATCATTTTTGTCTCAAATGGCAGGATATTCTTTTTTTAAGGATGAGTAACATTTCATTATTTTTTATATATGTTATATATATAATATATATAATTTATATATAATATTTATATATAAATAATGAAATATTAAGGATGAGTAACATTTCATTATTTTTTATATATGTTATATATATAATATATATAATTTATGTATAATATTTATATATAAATAATGAAATATATATATAATAAAATTTATATATGTATAAAACACATTTTCTTCATCCATTCCATGGACATTTATGTTGCTTCCATGTCATAGCTATTGTGAATAAGCTGTAAAGAACATGGGAGTGCAGGTGTCTCTTCAATGTACTAATTTAGTTTCCTCTGGATATGTACCCAGAAGTGGGATTGCTGGGTGATATGGTAATTCTCTTTTTAATTTTTTGAAGTACCGCATACTGTTTTTCATAGCGTCTGCACCAGTTTGCATTCTCATCAGTGTTCAAGGGTTCTCTTTTCTCCAAATCCTTGCTAACACTTGTCTTTTTAATAGCCATTCTGATGAGTATGAGGTGCTATCTCATTGTGGTTTTGGTATCAGGGTGGTGCTGGCCTCATAAAGCAAATTTAGAAGTTTTCCCTTTTCTTCTACTTTTTTCTATTTTTTCTATTTTTTTTTTTTTTGGAAAAGTTTAAGAAGTTGATATTAATTTTTATTTAAGTGTTTGATAGAATTCACCAGTAAAGCCATCTGGTCCTAGTCTTTTTTCTTATTATTGGGAGACTTTTGATTACTGATTCAATCTTCCTACTTGTTATTAGTCTTTAAAGGTTTCTATTTCTTCTTGATTAAGTTATTTAGTTTAATGCTTGTAGGAATTTATCCATTTCTTCTAGGTTATCCAATTTATTGATAATATAATTCTTCATAATAGTCCCTTATGATCCCTTTTATTTCTGTGGCATCAGTTTAGATGTCTTCTCTCTTATTTTGATTTTATTTGTTTAAGACTTCTTTCTTTTTTTCTTAGTCTAGGTAAGTGTTTGTTGATTTTGTTAATCCTTTAAGAAAATCAATTCTTAGTTTGTTGATTTTTAAAATTGTTTTTTCGTTCTCCATCTTATCTAGTTTTGCTTTAATCTTATTTGTTTCCTCTCTTCTGATAAATTTGGGCTTACTTCTTTCTTCTAGTTCTTTGAAGGTGTAATGTTAGGGTGTTTATTTGAACTACTTCTTACTTTTTAACGAAGGCATTTATCTCTATAAACTTCCCTCTTTGTACTACCTTTGCTGCGTCCATTAAATTTTGGCATATTGTGATTCATTTTTATTTGTTTCAAGATACTTTCTAATTTTCTTTTTAATTTCTTCTTTGAACGAATGGTTGTTTAAGAGTGTTTAATTTCCACATTTTTGTGAATTTTTCTGTTTTTCTTTCTTTTTTTTTTTTTTTATTGATTTTTGCTTCATTCCATTGTGGTTGAAAAAGATACTTGGAAAGATTTAAATCTTCTTAAACTTGTTAAGACTTGTTTTGTGGCCTAGCATGTGATCTGTCCTGGAGAATGATCTATGTGTGTTGGAAAAAAGAAATTGTATTCTGCTGCTCTTGGATGTAATGTTCTATATGTCTGTTATACCCATTTGGTCTGTATTGTTCAGAACTGCTGTTTCCTTGATGATTTCCTGTCTGGATGTTCTATCCATTTTTGAAAGTAGGTTAGTGTAGTCTCCTACTATTATTGTATTGCTGTCTATTTCTCCTTCAGATCTTCAGTGTTTGCTTTATATATTTAGATGCTCTCATGCTATGTTCATATATATTTATAATTTTTATATATTGATGTTAAATTTTTCTTTTTATCATTATATAATGACCTTCTTGGTCCCTTGAGACAGTTTTTTACTAAAAGTCAATTTTGGCTGACATAAGTATAGCCACCTCTGCTTTCTGTCACCAATAGTGTGGAATATTTTTTCTATCCCTTCACTTTTAGCTTGTCGTGTCCTTAAATATAATGTGTCCTCAAAGTTCATTCATGTTATAGCATATGTTAGAATTTCCTTCATTTAAGGATGAATACTATTCCATTGGATGTATATATCCCATTTTGCTTTCTCATTCATCTGTCAATGAACACTTGTGGTGCCTCCACATTTTAGAATGTGAGTAATGCTACTATGAACATGTCTGTACAAATATCTCTTTGAGAAGCTACTATCAATTCTTTTGGGTATACATGCAGAAGTGGAATTGCTAGATTATATGGTAATTCTTTAATATTTTGAGGAGCTACTATATTGTTTTAGATAGCATATGTACCATTTTATATAAATATCTCTTTGAGAAGCTACTATCAATTCTTTTGGGTATACATGCAGAAGTGGAATTGCTGGATTATATGGTAATTCTTTAATATTTTGAGGAGCTACTATATTGTTTTAGATAGCATATGTACCATTTTATAGTCCCACCAATAGTATGCAAGTGTTCTATTTTCTCTACATCTTTTCCAAGATTTTTCTTTTCTTTTTATGTTAGTAAACATCCTACTGCATGCATAGTACACTTAATTTCAAAATAATTATTGGTAGGTAAGGACTTACTATTGCCATTTTGATAATTTTTTTATGTTTTGTACCTCTTTTATTCCTTTCCTCCTCACTTGTTGTCTCTGTGATTTGATAATTTCTTGTGTGTGGATATTCTTTGATTCTTTTTTCTTTATTTTTTGTGTATCCACTATATGTTTTTCCTTTGTGGTTACCATGAAACTTACATACACAAAATATCTTATAGTTGTTATAGTCTATAATACCTATAACGTCTTAACTTCAAGCACAAACAGTACACTTTTACTCCCCTTCCCACACACTTTGGTGTTGATGTGAGATTTTACTTGTTATATTGTGTATCCATTAACAAATTTTTGTGGTTATATTTATTATATTTGCCTTTTAACTTTATACTAGGGTTAGAAGTGATTTATGTGCCACCATTGCATTATTGTATTAATCTATGTTTTCCTATATATTTATCTTTACCAGTGAGATTTATACTTTTGTATGCTTTTATGTTGCTGTTTAGCACCTTTTGTTTCAACTTGAAGAACTCCCTTTAGTGCTTTTTGTAAGGCATGTGTAGTGGCAATTAACTCCCTCAGTTTCTGTTTGTCTAAAAAAGTCTCTTTCTCTTCTTCATGTGTGAAGAAGTATTGCTAATTATAGTATTCATTATTGGGATTTTTTTTTTCTTTCTACATTTTGAATCTATCAACCTTTTTTCTCCTGGCCTGCAAAGTTTCTGTGAGAAATTCACTGATAATCTTATGAGGGTTACTTTTTATATTATGATTTGCTTCTCTCCTGCTGCTTTCAAAATTGTCTCTTTGACTTTTGACAATCTAATTATAATGTTTCTCAGCATAGACTTCTCTAGTTTCTACCTTTTTGAGGTTTTCTAGGATTCAAATATCTGGATGTCTAATTTTTCTTCCCAGATTTGGGAAGATTCCAGCGATGATTTCTTTAAATATGTGCCGCTTTTTCTGTTCATCTTGAGACTTATATTTTACATTTATTGCTTTGCTTGATGATGTCCAATAAAACCTGTAGGTTTTCTTTATTCTTTTTAATTTTTTTTCTTCTCTGGATAATTTTAAATGACCTACCTTTGAGTTTGCTGATTCTTTCTTCTGCCTGATTGACACTGCTGTTGAAGCTCACTTTTGAACTTTTTAGTTTAGTCATTGTATTTTTCATCTTCAGGATTATGTTTGCTTCTTTTTTTGTGGTTTCTTTCTCTTTGATGAACTTCTAATTTTCTTCATGAATTATTTTGCAGATATTTAGTGTCAGTATGTGTTCTCTTGTTACTTGCTGAGGTTATTTAAGACAATTATTTTGAATTATTTGTGAGAAATTGATCTCCATTTTTTTAGGGTTTTATTTTATTTCCTTTGGTGTTGTCATTTTCCCTGATTGTTTGTGATCCTACTAGTCTTGTGTTTGTGTCTGAATTTGAAAAAGCAGCCATTTCTTCCAGTCTTCACAGACTAGCTTTGGCAGGGAAAGCTTTTCAGTGGTTAGCTAGTCCAGAGATTCTTGGTGGGCTGGTTGGCTGTATGTGAGAGTGCATCCAGCTATGGGGTCTGTAAGTGGGCAGGCCTGAATCTACAGAGTATGGGTGGGTCTTGTGCCGGGGTCTTCAGGGGTGGGAACTTCTGCAGGAAGGTGCAGGCTGGTTGTTGAGATCCACAAGGTGGTGTTGAGAAGCATCATTCCCTGAAGAAGCGGGTGAATACTGGCTGTAGCTATGGTATATTCCAAAGAACCACACAATGAAGTCAGAAGTATTTATTTTAAGTTCCCACTCTGGTGCTTTAATACTTGGACTTAAGCAAACACTGAACATTTCTGGATTTTAGCTTACTCATTATTGGGTCATGATCAGGCTGTAATATTAAAGGATATCAAATTATTTAGAAACTGTAAATTACTATACTTGTATGGTGACTTATTATTATATACTATATGCAGAAGCAACTTTAGGATGTTATTATTTATCAAAACTTATTTATACTCCCCCAGTATTGAAGAAAAAAACCCAAAATCTGCTTTCCTTTGAATGCTGAAGTGTAAATTAATATTTAATTTTTTAAACATGAGCTTTTATAGGAGCAGAAGCAACTTTAGGATGTTATTATTTATCAAAACTTATTTATACTCCCCCAGTATTGAAAAAAAAAAACCCAAAATCTGCTTTCCTTTGAATGCTGAAGTGTAAATTAATATTTAATTTTTTAAACATGAGCTTTTATAGGGCAAAAAGAATGCCTTTTTTACTTTTCGTTTTTTTTAAAGATAGTAATTTTGTTAAACATTATAACTTATAATGTGCCTTCAATGTATCTTATTGCTTTAATGCTCTTACCAGCCTATTAGGTAAAAGGCTGTATTGTCTAAGGATTAGAGTGATGTTGCTTAAATTTAAATCTCAATTGTGACTTTTACTTGCTTACTTACTATACAACTTTGGATAAGTTATTTTATTTTTCTGTCCCTTGGTTTTCTCATGTGTGAAATGGGAATAGTAATGGTACCTACCTCACAAGTTAGGTTGTGAGAATTAAATAGGTTAGTACACTTAGCATTTAGGACAATATGTAGCATTTATAAATGCTAAGAAAATGCTAATTTTATGTTAAAAATTGTCATATTAATTATGTTAACTGAAATTAGTAATGTAAAATGTTCATATTTTTATTAATATAATTATTAGTTTATAGTTTAGAAAACAGAGGTTGGAAGAGGTTAAGTGAATTGTCCAATGTTGCTCAGTAAGTGGCAGAACTAAAACTAACCTAGGTCTTCTGATGCCAAATTCAGTACCATTGTGTAATAAATATCCTGTCCTTTATAACATAAGGTTTAGTAAACATTTTGGATGGTAGTAGTTGAAAGAATCAATTTAATTGAGAACTCTTCTTGAGAATTCTGAATATAATTGAGACTGGAAAAATGAAGATCCTAATGAAAGTCTTTGGTTGTAATTGGTTCATGTTTGTACTTTCATATCAATGCAAAATTTTCAATGTGTGTGTTCTTAGCTGGAGGTAAATGTTCTGGTTCTGCAAGGAATAAATTTGGCATCTCAGGACAAATTTTAATGACAGCAGATAAAAGCAACATAAGGTTCATTGGTATGGTTTTTGTGGGGAGGCTATCTTTTTATCTTGGATGACTGCGAGATCAATCCTAGAATCAGGCTGTCAAAGAATGTTTCAGCTGAAAGAACCTTAGAGGCTATGTAACTCAATATTCTCATTTTGCAGATGAGACTGTGAGGGGATAAATAACTTACCCATTGTCATACAGTAAGTCAAATGAAGTGGAATCCAGGTCTGCTCATTCCTAGGCTAGCACTCCATCTCTTATAGCACAATTGGTGATCAGAAAAGTGGGAAATATGCCAATATAACTAGCAAAATAAATATTTGAAACTTTGGTACATATAAGGTTAAAATTTAATTTTGATTGTTCTTTTGGAGGTAGACACACTAGAGCTCATTTTAAAAGAGGATTATTTTTCATGACAATTGTAAATGGGCTTACTTTCTTTATTTCTCTTTATGTTAGTTCATTGTTTGAGTATATAAATGCAAGTGACTTGGGGGCATTTATTTCGTATCCTGCAACATTACTGAAGTTATTAACCAGCTCTAGGAGTTTTTTGATAGAGTCTTTAGGTTTTTCTCTATATAGTATCATACGTAGGGATCAATTTAACCAAAGAGGTGAAAGAGCTCTACAATGAGAACTACAAACCTTTTCTGAAAGAAATTAAAGAAGACACAAAAAGATGGGAAGATATTCCATGCTCTTGGATTGGAAGAATTAACATTATGAAAATGTCTATACTACCCAAACCCATCTACACATTCAATGCAATCCCCAACAAATTACCAATGACATTCTTCACAGAAATGGAAAAAAGAATCCTAACTTTCATAGGGAACAACAAAAGACCCCAAATAGCCAAAGCAATCCTGAACAACAACAAAATAAAGCTGGAGATATAACACTGCCTGACTTCAAATTATACTACAAAGCTTTTGTAATCATAACAGCATGGTATGGGCATAAAAATAGACACTCAGACCAGTGGAGCAGAATTGAGAACCCAGAAATCAGCCCTCAGGCTTACAGCCATCTGATATTGGATGAAAGCAAGAAAAAAATCTACATGGGGGAAAAGACTGCCTCTTCAGTAAGTGGTTCTGGGAAGATTGGATAGCCATGTGCAGAATAGATATTGGATATTGAATATATAGTGGAAAATTGGATAGATATGCGCCTCTCACCATATACTAAAATCAACTCAAAATGGATTAAAGACTTAAGTATAAGACCTGAAACTGTAAAATTACTAAGGGAAAATATAGGTGAGACACTTCAGGAACTAGGTCTGGGCACAGAATTTATGAACATGAGCCTGAAAGCACAAGCAACAAAAGAAAAAGCAAACAAATGGGACTCTATCAAACTAAGAAGCTTCTGCAAAGCAAAGGAAGCAATCAACAGACTGAAACAACAACCTACAGAGTGGGAGAATATTTTTGCTAACTGTGCATCCAACAAGGGATTAATATCCATAATATACAGGGAACTCAAGCAGTTACACAATAACGAAACAAATAACCCGATTAAAAAATGGACAAAAGAGCTGAATAGACATTTTTATAAATGGCTAACGGGTACATGAAAAAATGCTCAACATCCCTAGTCATCAGGGAAACGCAAATTAAAACTACATTGATTTACCATCTCACCCCAGTTAGACTGGCTATAATCAAAAAGACAATAAATAACAAATGCTGGAGAGAGTGTGGAGAGAAGGGAATGCTCCGGCACTGTTGGTGAGACTGTAAATTACTACAACCACTATGGAAACAGTATGGTGGTTTCTCAGAGAACTACAGATAGATCTTCCATACCATCCAACAATCCCACTTCTGGGTATACACCCAGAGGAATGGAAGTCATCATGTTGAAGGGATACCTGTCCTCCTATGTTCATTGCAACTTTGTTTACAATAGCCAAGGTATAGAACCAACCTAAATGTCAATCAATGGATGATTGGATAAGGAAACTGTGGTATATATACACCAGGGAATATTACTCTGCCATAAAAAAGAATGAAATTCTCCCATTTGCAACAATATGGATGAGCTTGGAGAAACTTATGTTGAGTGAAATAAGCAAAGCAGAGAGGGATAAATACCACACATACTCCCTAATAAGTGGGAGCTAAGAGAGAAAGAAGGAAGGAAAGACAGACCATAGTGGTGCGTTGGTCTTGGCAGAGTGAGAGAACATACCTTGGGAGCAAAGTGGAGCAGGGGGGTAGGGGAAGGGGGAGGGAGATTGGGGATAATTGGGTGGGGAACATGGGGTACAATCACAATTTGTGGTAATGGACATTCTGCCAGTATGGATCTGGCATTCACATCTTGGGCACGAGAGTTGACAATAAGCTTTGTATCTCATGAATATACATAACCAATAAAAAAATAAAGGAGGATGTGTTTGTGCTCATCAAAATACCACCTTCTCAGTTAATTTCTTTGTTGCTATCTGTAGTTATCTTGACTCTTCAGCTGTTGATTAGCTGGTTTGGGAATTCAGCAGATTATTTGCTTTTATTTTTATCCCATCCTTTTGTTAACATTTTGGTAATTCATTAGAATATCAGTCACAGGGAGGAGGTAAAACCTAAGTTTATGCATTTTTTTTTCGTATAATATTAGTTCTGTTGGTGGAGAAAATGGAAATAAGGTTTCCTGGTTGTGAGTATACCACTAGTTTCTTATGTAGCAACCACTTCTAAGTTTTGTTTAAAACCTTACTCTATGTATTCTTAAACATTTTCTGATAGATGTTTGAAATATAACAAGTGCAGTACAAACCTCAGCCTTGTTGTGAGAATAAAACAAGATCCAGTATATCAGAGGTAGTTTGTACATTTTAAAGCTTAATATAAAATACGTAAAATATTATTGTACTCATTTTCTAACTAGGAAACCGAAGTTTGTAATTCCTTTCTTGCTTTATTGAGGCTTACCATATAGCACCCCAGTATGTCAAATACACTTCTAGCATGAAAGGATCTGGGTCATAAGTGCCAGGCATAGCTGCTTGTACCACAGTCTGGACTAGCTGAAAGCTTTCCTTACTCTGTGCTACATTCAGAGTTGGCAGCCTTACTGCGAGGAAAATAGGATAATTTAGTCAGGCTCGCTTGGCTCAGGTCTGGTTGGGTGGTCAGCAGCACATTCTTAATTCTTTGTAAACAAGTTGTGTGTGGGTTGAGTTAGTGTGCATGTGCACCCATGTATCTTCAGTTAATTGCCATTGTGTCTTCTTCAGTTTGTGAAGTGGAAGCTGGCTGGCAGAGCTCCTGTCTAAAAATAGAGCATGTTTACTCTGCTGGCAGCTGCTCAGTTTTACTTCGGACTTTGCCGGTAGCAGTCCGGTTTCTGAGTTTTTCTTTGTACCTCCTAGCTTTTAGTGTTGCGTGTGCTGAATAAAGACTATCCCTTCTTCAACCAAGGCTCCAAGGACCTTTTTGCCAGTTACCTAGCTTATAGACCTGCGTGTGAAGGGTTTGTGAATGGGCTCGAGGGGTCTGTAAGCTCCAGACCCAGCCCTAGCTCTACGCTGGCAGAACGAAGGGTTTGTGAATGGGCTCGAGGGGTCTGTGAGCTCCAGACCCAGCCCTAGCTCTACGCTTGCAGACCATGAATGGTGAACACAAGTACTGAATGATGACAGATGCTGTTATCGGAGCACATAATATTTAAATGTACGTATGTATCACTGAGTTGCAAGGACTTATGTTAAAACACAGTTCTCTTAATTTTTATTACCAGGTAACCTTGGACGGGTGGACCAGGTCTCTGAGTTTGAGTATGACCTGTTCATTAGGCCGGATACCTGTAATCCACGCTTCCGAGTCTGGTTCAACTTTACTGTTGAAAATGTGAAAGAATCACAGGTGAGGGAAATAGTGTATACCATCAGTGGGGTTTTGTAAGAAGAATATGCTTTTGTTTTCTTTTAGGAATATCAAAATAATGACTGCATTAGGAATATATTCTTATATATATACAGCAATGATACAGTTTTGTTTCAAGAGATGGAGAAACATATGCTGAAACAACCACTTCTATCTAGTGGTTGCTGTATAATGTAAATATTTTATCTGAGAGTATTTGTTTTTTACTGATCGAAGGATTATCATGATACAGTGTTCTAGGCTTCTGTGAGGGACTCTATAAGGAATCAGTGGCAGTGACTTCCTATTATGCTTATGTAGGTTGCCATTCTCTATAATCTCTTCTTTAAAAACACCTGTGAGAGACATTTCTCACAGAACTCAATTTCAGAAAAAACTTTTCTTCTCCTGTAAAACAGGGTGTTTGTATCTTTAAAATAATATGTTCCTTATAATTGACCCTATCTTCCCTTCACTTTGGCTATTCAGAAACTCAGAGCCCATTTTATAGCCCTCTCTAATGAGTCTGGAACACTTCTTTGCTTGTGTTTCTGTATACAAACTTTTATTTTACTCTGAATGTATCGATCTGCCTTTAACTGCAATTTTAAGGCTACACTTTCTAACAGTGCAGTGAGATCCCCTCAACGACAAACTATTTCTGAGCTTGGCTTCTTGGTTTTACTTACTTTCATTTCCCATGACAGAGTTTCTTTTTCAGTTTTTCACAGAAATAATAATCATACTTCTCTCTCCTGATCTTAGGAAAACCCACACTTTACCTACAGGGGTTCTCCTGACCCTGCGATTGCCCTTCTTGTTCTACCAGTGCAATCAATAATTCTCAAAGTGTATTTTCCAAAGGCTAATACTGGAGAGTATAACACAGCAGGAAGCTTTAGCCACATATACTAGACTGAGTCTTAGCACTCCAAATTTGGACCCTATGAAGATCTCTGCTACCATGAAATAAACATGTACATACCCTCATTCTGTCAGTGTTCCTGTCTCATGTCAATAACTTATGGTTGTCACATACACACACCTCTGAAAGACAAACAATAATTCTGAAGTAGTGTAGTCAATTCATATGAAGGAAGAGAAACATTTTCTTAAAAGCAGTGTAATCTGCTAGGATGTCTAAATTCATAAAGGGGATTACTCTCTTCCTTCTTTAGAATAGCAGGGGCACATCCTTTAGCTTGTGTACTGCATCCAGGAACGTACTAACTCCTGAGAAATGGGGCTGATTACTTTTCAAACAACAGAATCATCTATCCTCATTATGTCCTTTGATAAATACAGACTTAGCAGAAACTCTGAAAGTGTACTGTTTCTTTAACTTTGGGTCACATTAAGTTATGAATCCAGTTTTTCTTTCCCTTTAGTCTTTATGAAGATTGTCTTTATACAGCTTATACAGGTCAGGAGGAGGGGTGAAGAGTGAGATCACGAGAAAGTTAGGGAAAAATGTGTTTCTTTTTTACTACCTGGGACAGTGTTTGGACAAGTTGCTCATACATTTGGAAGTTTCTTTGTGTTTCAGATGTCTCTGCCAGAGTGTTATAACTTTCATATTACATGTTAAATCAGTACAGCCTCTTTTGCAATATTGTCTATAAATTAAATAGGCGGTTTCTTTGTGTTTCAGATGTCTCTGCCAGAGTGTTATAACTTTCATATTACATGTTAAATCTGTACAGCCTCTTTTGCAATATTGTCTATAAATTAAATAGGCGAGTAACATAAATGTATTCCAAGGAGTATTCTAATAAGGGAGTTGGGTCTATTTTACAGATGCTTATTTTTAAAGTTGGAGGAACCAATATTTGCTATGTCTCTCTGGGTTCTATCTTTATATTCAGTGCGATTCTATCCTTGTTGCAATGGGAAATCATAAACATGTTTATCTGGTTTCCTGGAGTCTGATGCTTTATCAGCCTCTTTCTGTGGGCCATTGCCTCATCAACTGTAATCTCATTATGAAGTTATGGAAATCTGTCTCGAGAAGGCATAAAGATCTGCTGGAAAGATAAAACATATATCTCTGCTTCATAGGATATTTGTTTTCATGGTTGTCCACATGAAAGAGAATAGTTTTACTATTAAGTTTGACTTGTGAGGTCTGTTTTTATAACATCTCTTCCTATAATCTTTTTTCATCTCTCCAATTTCCGTTAAAATGAGACCTGCATGAATGTAATCTACTCAAAAACCTTATTCAGGGCTTGGTACTAGCAGGCAAAATATATTAGTCATCACAGGCTGACTCCATTAAATGAATGTTAAAAATTGCAGCATCGAATGTACTGTATAAACAGGTCTAGCTTTTGGGTTATTTTTCTTGATGTTTCTAGGAAATGATAAAAGCTTGGAACATATGGTGCTGTATCTCAGGACTGATATATTAACCCCTAATAGTCGTTGCTAAATAATGCATTTGTAAGATTTGATGAAAACTAGATTCCTGATAACTTTATGGAAAAGTAATTTTCTCTCTGTAAAACTGATATTAAATATTCTTATATGGAAATTTATTAGCAATTCAGCAGAACACTTGTGTGATGTGAAAGCATACTTCCTATTTAAGTACTCATGATAAAACTTCAGCCAATAAAAGGAAATAAAGTGATATGCCTTAACTATTTAAACTGTTTTCTTTTATTTATATTATTTTTATATCTGAATTTATCTTTCTCATTTCTGATTATAAAAGTAGTCAATGATCAATGTTGTAAATTTGGAAAATGTAATTTTTAGAAGCAGAGAAAAAGCATATACAACTTACTAGCTAGAAGCAAATACTATTAATTTTTTGGCATATTTATTTCTAGCCTTATTTATTGTCTATATTATTTTTTGTGGTATAATTAAATTTGTAGCATGCATACATTTTTATGTCTTGGTTCTAAAGGAAGTAAACATTATCACAAGCAATATTCTATCTATTAAAAACTTGGTTATAAAATAGCTATTTACTATTGGGCCTTTTTCTTACACATGGGTATATAGACTGTTTTCTATTATATGTTGTTATAAATAACAATGTAGTGAACATCTTTATGCCAGAAATGTTACCCAAATTTCATTTTGCTTCCTTAGGATAAATTCCTATGAGGTGAACTGTTGGGCAAAGGATAGGAACATTTTAAAGACTCTTTATACATATTTCTAAATTGCTACCAGAAAGTTTATACTATTTGTCTGTCCTGTTAGCAGTGAATGAGATGCCTTTCCTTGAATTTCTTGTTTTAAATTGTTTTATGAACTCAGATGATCACACATCCAAAATAAATTGTTTCTTTTCCCTCACTTACTTTGACACTTCACACAGATAAATGGGATATAATGCAATGTCTGAGGCCTCTAGTCATAAAGAAATTAATTGCACTCCAGCAATAACATGAGACAACAAAACAGATCCATTTATTATTTTGACTTTTTCTCAATTCATCAATCCTGTTTTGTCTGGGTATCAACAGATCGTCTGCCAAGGTATGGAATAGGAGATTAAAAAAAAAAGTGTGTTTTGACAACAAAATATTTCTTGGCTTAACATAAGCAGTAATGTAGCTTACACACACACACACACACACACACACACACACACACACACACACTTTAATATAGATTTGTGAATTTGACTTTAAAATTCCAAGAAAGTTTGCTGTTTCTTTAGTCTTCATTGTAGAGAATTCAGGCTCAATGAAACTTCATTCTGGCCATGGCTAAAATCAACAGTTCATAGAGGCAGCATATCACAGCAGAAAGAGCAAAGACAATGGATTCCAACAGATTTGGGTTTATATCCTGACTCTGACAGTTATGAGCTGTGTACCCATGATAAGTTAAAATAATCTCTTGGTATCAAGTATCTCATTTCTAAAAAGAAAAAAATACTTCACAGGGGTGTTGTGAAAATTAAGTCACTGTATGTAAAGGGATGATAACGTTTGGTAGGTAATGGAGGCTCAATATGTAATGGCTATTGTTTTCATTAAAACATCACAACAGTAGCAATAATACTAACAATAGCAAGAGCAAAACTAACACCACAACAGATTACTATTACTATTACTACTACTAACAATAGAAAACTAATACTGTTTTGCATTCTGCTCTTATTCCTTCCCCTCTTTTTCTCCTGCTTGTCCCTTTCCTCCTTCTCCTCCTTCTTTCAAAATCTGATATTGCTATTATCATCATTGACATCAAGCAAAATGTAGTGGTTAAGAATATGGACTCTTTGTTAGACAAATGTTTGTTCGAGGCCTGGCTTTGCCACTTACTATCTTTGTGACCTTGGGAAAGTTATTGATCTATTTATCTATTTAAATTATCAATTTTTCTATATATTAAATGGGATTAATGGTAGTACATAATAGGGTTGATGTAAGAATTACATGTGATAATGCATATAAAACACTAAATCTAATTCCTGTGTATTAGTCCATTTTTTGTTGCTTATAACAAAGTACACTGAACTGGGTGATTTATAAAGAAAATGAAATTTATTCCTTATAGTTTCTGAGGCCGAGAAGTCCAAAGTCCATCTGGTGGTGGTGACAGTGACCCTGGGGTCTCACATTGCAAGATAGTGGAAGCAGAGAGAGCAGAGAGAGCAAAAGGCAGACTTTCCTCTTCTTTTAAAGCCCTCAGAACCATGCCCCTGACCACCATTTTTAATCCATTCACTACTGCATGGTCCTACAATCCGCTCACCTCCTCAGGGCTCCACCTTTCAATTACCATAATAGGATTTCCCACTCTCTTAACAGCCACAGTGGGGGCTAAGTCTCTAGTACATAAAACTTGGGGGACACAATTGAAGCTTCAGGGAATTTTAGGGGGGCACAATTCAATCCACTACAGCCTGGTACATAAGAAGCGCTTGATGAATATTGGTTATTAATATTGCTATACTTCTTATACTACTTCCACAAGAGAGAACATAATTCTCATTTTCTCTATTATTTAATCTATTATTTTAATAGCTAACATTTATTGAACACTTCCATGTAACAAGTACTATTCTAAATTCTTTACATTGTTTACTTCATTTAATCCTCAAAACAATCCTTTCAGGTACATACTATTATTACTCCCTACTCCCATTTTACAGATGAAGAATCTGAAAAAAACCGAGGCACAGAAAAGATGAATAACTTGGTCAATGTAAAAGCAAACACTTCAGCCTGTGGGGAAATTCATTGTTTCATTATTATTATTATTACATTTTCATTGCTGCCCTGTGTGGGGAACCAAACTCATGACCTTGTCTGTAGGGAAATTTAAATGAGGCTTCTATTTAGGTTTGCAAACAAGGGAGACCACATCTCAGCATGATAAGTAAATCTGCTGAACAAGCAGAAAAAGCGAGAAGGCTTTATAGTGTAAGTTCAGGAAAATCTAAGAAGTAAATTCATTTTAAACATTCTGGAAAGATGGAATGGATAACTGATTATGACATTCTGAACAGTGGTTTCTCAGGCCTTTTACCCTATTTGTGGCTACTTTAACCTTTGCTATTCAATTTGTAAGTAATTCCCATGTTTAACAAGTTGACACATTTTGTCTTCCCATGGTTTCCCCAAACAATATTATCTGCGCTTATCTATGCAAGAGTCTATCAAGCAGTAAATTCTTTTTTTTCTATTTTTTTTTTTTT
>NW_007726728.1:371357-377908 GCF_000696425.1 Galeopterus variegatus
GGGAGCGCCGCCACGCTTCCCAAGCGGTGCACTATCCAGTGCGCCACCGGGCCGGCCCTTTTTTTTTCTATTTTTTAAAGTTTTACTTTATCAGTATACACTGTTGTTGATTTTTGTATCACTTTACCAGTTCCGTCTTTCTCCCCTCCCTCTCCATCAACATCATATCTGTTCATTTGTCTTAACAAGTTCAAGGAATTGTTGTGATTTCTGTGTCTTTTTCACCCAACTCTCCCCACCTAGTTTATTTGTTTGTATATTTATTTGTTTATAGCTCCCACAAATAAGTGAGAACGTGTGGTATTTCTCTTTCTGTGCTGGCTTACGTCACTTAGTATAATTTTCTCCAAGTCCATCCATGTTGCTGTGAATGGTAGTATTCCATTTTTTTTTTTTTTATGGCAGAGTAGTATTCCATTGTGTAGAGAGATATACTACATTTTCCTTATCCGCTCATCTGATGATGGACATTTGGGCTGATTCCAACTCTTGACAATTGTAAATGGCACTGCAGTAAACATGGCAGTACGGGTATCCCTACGACATGATGATTTCCATTTCTCTTGGTATATACCCAGCAGTGGAATAGCTGTGTCATATGGTAGAGGTATCTGTAACTGTTTGAGGAACCTCCATACTACTTTTCATAAAGGCTACACCATTTTGCAGTCCCATCAACAGTGAAGGAGGGTTCCTTTTTCTCTGCAACCTCAACAGCATTTATCATTCTCAGACTATTGGATATTAGCTGTCCTAACTGGAGTGAGATGGTATGTCAAAGTGGTTTTGATTTGCTGAGTGATGTTGAGCATTGTTTCATGTGTCTATTGGCCATTTGTATATCTTCCTTTGAGAAATGCCTATTCAGCTCCTTTGCCCATTTTTAAATTGGGTTACTTGTTTTTCTACTATTAAGTTGTTTGAGTTCCTTTTATATTGTGGATATTAATCCTTTGTGAGATGCATATTTTACAAAATATTTGCCCACTCTGTTGGTTGTCTATCGATCTGTTAATTTGATTGTTTCTTTTCCTGTGCATAAGCTTTTTAGTTTGTTTATTATTAAATCCAATTTGTTTATTTTTTCTTTAGTTGCCTATGCTTTTGGGATCATATTCATAAAGTCTGTAACCAATCCTACTTCCTGGAGTGTTTCTCCTATATTTTCTTTAAGGAATTTTTTTGTTTCAGGATGCATATTTAACTCTTTAATCTATTTTGAGTTGATTTTGGTATATGGTGTGAGATAAGGGTCTAGTTTCATTCTCCTACATATGAATGTCCAGTTTTCCCAGCACCATTTGCTGAAGAGGCAATCTCTTCCCCAGTGTGTAGACTTGGTGCTTTTGTCGAAGATCAGATGACTGTACGTGTATAGGTTGATTTCTGGATTCTCTGTTCTGTTCCACTGGTTCATGAGTCTATTTTTATACCAGTATCATGCTATTTTTGGTTACTATAGCTTTATAGTATAGTTTAAAGTCAGGTAGTATTGTGCCTATTTAACTCTTTAATCTATTTTGAGTTGATTTTGGTATATGGTGTGAGATAAGGGTCTAGTTTCATTCTCCTACATATGAATGTCCAGTTTTCCCAGCACCATTTGCTGAAGAGGCAATCTCTTCCCCAGTGTGTATACTTGGTGCTTTTGTCGAAGATCAGATGACTGTAGGTGTATAGGTTGATTTCTGGATTCTCTGTTCTGTTCCACTGGTTCATGAGTCTATTTTTATACCAGTATCATGCTATTTTTGGTTACTATAGCTTTATAGTATAGTTTAAAGTCAGGTAGTATTGTGCCTCCAGCTTTTTTTTTTTGCTCAGAATTGCTTTGGCTATTTGTGGTCTTTTGTTATTCCATATGAATGTTAGGATTGTTTTTTCCATTTCTGAGAAAAATATCATTGGAATTTTGATGGGGATTGCATTGAATCTGTAGATGACTTTTGGTAATATGGACATTTTCATGATGTTAATTCTTCCAATCCAAGAGCATGAAATGTCTTTCCATCTTCTCATGTCCTCCTTAATTTCTCTCAGCAGTGGTTTGTAGAGATTTTTCATACACTTGGTTAAATTTATTCCTAGGTACTTAATTTTTTTGTTGACTGTTGTAAATGAGCTAGTTTTCTTGATTTCTTTTTCTGCATGTTCACTGTTAGAGTATAGAAGTGCTGATTTTTGTATGTTGATTTTGTATCCTGCAATGTTGCTGAAATCATTTATCACCTCTAAGGGTTTTTTTGTAGAGTCTGTAGGCTGTTCTATATATAGAATCATATCTTGTGCCAACAGAGACAGTTTGACTTCATTTTTTCTGATCTGGATGCCCTTTAGTTCCTTCTCTTCCCTGATTTCTCTGGCTAGTACTTCCAACACTATGTTGAATCATAGTGGTGAGAGTGGGCATCCTTGACTTCTTCCTGTTCTTAAGGGAAAAGCTTTCAACTTTTCCCCATTCAGGATAATATTGGCGGTGGGTTTGTCATATATGGCTTTAATTGTTTTGAGATCCTTTCCTTCTATACCCAGTTTATAGACAGTTTATATCATGAATGAATGTTGACTTTTGTCAGATGCTTTTTCAGCATCTATAGAGATGATCATATGGCTTTTGTCTTTGATTTTATTGATGTGGTGTGTCACATTTATTGATTTGTGTGTGTTGAACCAACCTTGCATTCCTGGGATGAATCCCTCTTGATCATGGTGTATAATTTTCTGTATGTGTTGCTGTATTCTATTAGCTAGTGTTTTATTGAGGATTTTTGTATCTATATTCATCAAAGATATTGGCCTGTAGTTTACTTTTTTTGTTGTATCTTTATCTTATCTTGATATCAGGGTGATGTTTGCCTAATAGAATTGAATTTGGGAGAACGACCTCTGTTTTAATATTTTGGAATAGTTTGTAGAGAATTGGAACTAATTCTTCTTTGAAGTTTTGGTAGAATTCTGCAGTGAACCCAGCCAGTCCTGGGCTTTTCTTTGTTGGGAGACTGCTGATAACAGCTTCAATATCTTTGAGTGTTATTTGTCTGTTCACATTTTCTGTATCTTTTTGGCTCAGTCTTTGTAGTTTATGTGTGTACAGAAATTTATCCATTTCCTCCAGATTTTCAAATTTGTTGGCATGTAGTTGTTTATAGTAGTCTCTAATGATTCTTTGTATTTCTGAGGTATTGGTTGTAATATCACCTTTTTCATTTGTAGTTTTTTTGTGTGTGTGTCTTTTTTGTCTTTTTTGTCTTTTTCCGTGTCCGGCAACGGATCGCAACCCTCAGTGTTGCCCCCGTACCAGACCGGGGACCGGCAACGGGATCGCAACCCTCGGCGTTGCTCCCGCGCCTCGCTCAGCCAGTGAGCGGGAACCGGTCTGTATGTGGGATCCGAACCCTCGGGCGGGAGCACCGCCGTGCTTCCCAAGCAGCACACTTATCCAGTGCGCCACCGGGCCGGCCCTTCATTTGTAGTTTTTATTTGTGTCTTCTCTCTTCTTTTTTTAGTTAGCCTTGCTAATGGTTTGTCAATTTTGTTTATCTTTTGAAAATACCAACTTTTTGTTTCATTGATCTTTTGTATCGTTTTTTGGTTTTATATATCATTTAGTTCTGCTGTGATCTTAATTATTTCTTTCTGTCTGCTAACTTTGGATTTGGATTGTTCTTGTTTTTCTAGTTCTTTAAGGTGAACTGTTAGGTTGTTTACTTGCCATCTTTCCATTCTTCTGAAGTAAGCATTTAATGTGATTGATTTCCCCGTTAGTACTACTTCTGCAGTATCCCACAGGTTTTAGTATGATTTGTCCTTATTTTCAATAAATTTTTTGATTTCCTGTTTAATTTCTTCTTGGACCCATATGTCATTAAGTAGAATGCTGTTTAATCTCTCTGTGTTTGTATAGTTTTCAGAGTTTCATTTGTTACTGATTTGTAATTTTAATCCATTGTGGTCTGAAAAAATGCATGGAATAATTCCAGTTCTTTGAATTTGTTGAGACTTGATTTGTGATCTAACATATAGTCTATCTTGGAGAATGTTCCATGTGCTGATGAGAAGAATGAATATTCCAAGGTTGTTGGATGAAATGTTCTGTAGATATCTGCCAAGTCCAATTGGTCTAAAGTGTTATTTAGATCTCTAGTTTCTCTATTGATTTTTTGCCTAGATGATCTGTCCAATGTTGAGAGTGTGGGGTTCAGGTCCCATACTATTATGGTATTAGTGTGTATCTCTTTCTTTAGGTTTAATGGTTTTTGCTTTATAAATCTGGCTGCTCTGATTTTGGGTGCATATATATTTATGATTGTTATGTCTTCTTGTTGGATAGATCCTTTTATCATTATATGGTGGCCTTCTTTATCTTTTCATTTATTTTTTTTTTGGTTTAAAATCTATCTTATCTGATATGAGAATAGCTATTCCTGCTTGTTTTTCATTTCTGTTTGCATGGTTTATCTTTTCCCATCCTTTCACCCTTAGTCTTTGTGTGTCTTTACATGTGAGGTGAGTATCTTGAAGGCAGCATATTGTTGAGTCCATCTTTTTAATCCAGTCAGTCAGTGTGTGTCTTTTGAGTGTGGAATTTAATCCTTTTGCATTGAGTTATTATTGAGATGTGTTGATTTACTCCTGGCATTTTATTGATTTTTGTTTGGATGTTTTAAATATCTTTTTTTCCTTTCTTTCTGATTTGTTGTTTGTCTTCTGTGTTTATTGGTTTCTTGGGATGGTAGATATACTTTCTTTCTCTTTATTGATAGTGTTTTTATTTTACTGGTGGGATTTGTTGTTTCTTGAGTATTCATGCTAGTGATGGTTGTTTTACAAGTACCAGATCTGGTACTCTTTTGAGAATTTCTTGTAACACTGATCGTGTGGTAGTGAACTCCTGCAGTTTTTGTTTATTGTAGAAATATACTATTTGTCCTTCATTTTCAAAGGATAGCCTTGCTGGGTAAAGTATTCTTGGCTGGAAATTTTTGTCATTTGGTATTTTGAATATTTCTTCACTTTCTCGTTTCTCTTTTAGGGTTTCTGATGAAAAGTCTGATGTTTGTTAGTCTGATAGGGACTCCCTTATATGTGATTTGATGCTTCTCTATTGTTACTTTTACGATTCTCTCTTTGTCTTTGAGTTTTGCCAATATGACTATAACATGTTCTGGAGAGGACCTTTTTGGGTTGAATATGTTTGGGGATCTTTGAGCCACTTGAATCTGAAGATCTGTGTCTTTCTCTGTCCCTGGGAATTTTCCTGCTATGATTTCATTGATTCTGTTTTCAGTGGTGTTTTGTTTTTCCTCCCCTTGTGGAACACCCATGATTCAGATATTTTTGTGCCTAAGGTTGTCTGTTATCTCTCTTAGATTTTCTTCAATTTTTAAAATTCTTCTTTCTTTTCTTTCTTTCTTTTTTTTTTTGTGTGTGTGCCTCTGTTGTTTCAAACTGGCCATCTTCAAGGTCGGAAATTCTCTCTTCTGCTNTGTGTGTGCCTCTGTTGTTTCAAACTGGCCATCTTCAAGGTCGGAAATTCTCTCTTCTGCTTGTTCTAGCCTGCTGATTAAACTCTCTGTTGTGTTTTTTATTTTGTTGAATGAATCCTTTCGCTCCACAAGCTCTGCTACATTCTTTTTCAGGGCATTGATTTCTTTGTATGTTTCATCTTTCAGGTCCATTATAGTTGTTCTCATTTCACTGCAATTGTTGTTTGAAATTCCTGTCAGTCATTTCACATACTTTCTGTTCTATAGGATCAAGAACTTAAGAGTTATATTCATTTGGTGGTGTCCTAATTTCTTGGTTTTTCATATTTCTGGTATGTCTCTGTTGGTGTTTAGTCATTGTGGCAGAGGGTTTCACAATCTACTTATTCCACGCTGGTGTCTGGCCTGGCTCCTGCAGGTGCTGCTGATTCGCCACTGCTGCCTTGGAACCTGATGAGTTGGCCTCTCAGGGGCATGGGGGCATGCCTGGGCTGCATCTTTTCTCATGGTGGCTGCCCTGCTGGTTTGGTGCTCCTGTGTCAGGGTGTGGGGGTCAGTGAGTTGGGCCTCTCGGTTGGGCAGGGACTCACCTGCGCTGGGTCCCATGGTGTGGTGGCTGCCCTCCAGGTTGGTGCTGCTGCCTTGGACCCTGGGCATCGGCAGGTTGGGCCTTGCATGGGCTGTGTCCCATGGCATGTCAACTTCCCTGCTGGTTCGGTGCTGCTGCCTCAGGGCCTGGGAGTGGGGGGGGAGTCACATGGGCTTGGTTCTGTGGCATGGCAGCTGCCCTGCCAGTTCAGCACTGATGCGTCCATGCCTGGGGTCAGCCGGTCAGGTTGTCAAGCAATAAATTATAATGAAGTGTCAACTTCTTGGGCTAGAAGAAAACAAGTGAGTTATGTTAAAAAAATAGTCACTGTAGTCCTTCTCTTTTATTCCCCTTTTCCAGCCTCTTTTCTTGTTCATCATCAAGATCACACAATTAGTAAGTGGTAGAGCCAGGTAGTCCCTGTATTAAATTTGGAAAATATACATAAGTATTGGAGGAAGGGGAAAAAAGTCAAA
>NW_007726728.1:378267-412952 GCF_000696425.1 Galeopterus variegatus
GAGTGGGGGGGGAGTCACATGGGCTTGGTTCTGTGGCATGGCAGCTGCCCTGCCAGTTCAGCACTGATGCGTCCATGCCTGGGGTCAGCCGGTCAGGTTGTCAAGCAATAAATTATAATGAAGTGTCAACTTCTTGGGCTAGAAGAAAACAAGTGAGTTATGTTAAAAAAATAGTCACTGTAGTCCTTCTCTTTTATTCCCCTTTTCCAGCCTCTTTTCTTGTTCATCATCAAGATCACACAATTAGTAAGTGGTAGAGCCAGGTAGTCCCTGTATTAAATTTGGAAAATATACATAAGTATTGGAGGAAGGGGAAAAAAGTCAAACCCGTAATCCTACCACCTAGAAGGAATTACTATGAACCTTTTTGACATAATTACTTCTAGGTTTGTTTGTTTTCTATTTGTTTTTTGAAACTTGATTTTCTGTCCAGTGATTGCTTTCTTTTTATTTTTTATCAAAACATAATGATTGTATTTATCTGTGGGGTACAGAGTTCAGTGTCAATACCTGTGTGGAATATGTAGTGCTCAAACAGGATAATTTGTATATTAACCATTATACCATGTAATCATTTTTTCTTGTGGCCCTTTACCAATTTTTCGCTAACCTCCCTCCTCCTTCCCCTTCCCTACCTCTGATGGCTTCAGCTCTGTTCTCTACTTTTGAAAGTTAAATGAATGGTTCTGGGTCTTGTATCTTTCTTTCTTTTTTTAAAAGTTTATTTATTTTTTTAGCTCCCTCTTCTGAGAGAGGACATGCAGTGTTTCTTTCTGTGTCTGGCTTATTTCACTTAACATAATTTCTCTAAGTTCATCCATGACACTGTGAGTGTCAGAATTTCATTCTTTTTTGTGGCAGAGTGGTATTCCCCCACTTTCCTTATGCAGTCATCTGTCAGTGGACATTTAAGTTGCTTCCAAATCTTGTCAATTGTAAATAGAGCTGAAATAAACATTGGAGTTCACATATCCCTTCTTCATGATGATTTCTGCAGTCATCTGTCAGTGGACATTTAAGTTGCTTCCAAATCTTGTCAATTGTAAATAGAGCTGCAATAAACATAGGAGTTCACATATCCCTTCTTCATGATGATTTCCATTCTTTTGAGTATACACCCAGCAGAGGGATTGCTGGGAAGTTTGCTATACAAATACCTAGTAGAAAAACATTCCTGCAAGTGAGAATAGCAGTTTCCCTAAGCCAGCACCCTAACATTCCTGACTTATTTGAGGGATGGCAGATTAGAGCTTAGTGAGCAAGGCAGAAATTAGTAGAAAATGTGGTCAAAGAATTGTGTATGTGGTAAGGCAGGGGTGGGCAGTTTAGACTGATGATTTTATAGAATCTGGTGTGCCATTATAGAGACATTGTTTTATATGCTGAGAGATAAAGATATTAGAGTTTTTAACAGAGTAATTACAGGATATGACTTATTATCATAAAATTACTCTAGTTTCCCAGACTGGCTGTTAGTAAAAAGACAGAAAAACAAATGCTGGCAAGTATGTTGGGAAAGTGGAACTCTTCTGCACGACTGGTGGGACTGTAAATTAGCACAATCATTATGGATTCTTTAAACAACTACTGATAGAACTACCATATCATCTGACAATCCTACTTCTGGATATGTATCCAAAGGAATGGAAATCATCATGTGAAAAGGATACCTGCACTCCCATGTTCATCAGAGCCCTGTTTACAATAGTCAAAATATGGAACTAACCTAAGTGTCTGCAACAGATGACTGGATAAGGAAAATATGGTGTATATATACACAATGGAATACTACTCAGCCTTTAAAAAAGAATGAAATTTTGCCATTTGCAGCAACATGGATGAGTCTGGAGAAAATTATGTAAAGTGAAATAAAATAAGCCAAACAAAGAAAGAGAAATACCACATGTTCTCATTCATAACTGGGTGCTAAGAAAGAAGTAAAGAAAGAATGAAAGACAGACAGACAGAAAGAAAGAATGAAAGAAAGGAAGAAAAGACTAAAACAATACATTGAACTTTCAGAAGGAGAGAATAAACCTAAAGATACTAGAGATGAAGGGGAGGAAAGGAGGGGGTTTGGGAAATGATGGGTCAGGTGGGGGCATGGGGAAGAATTGCGGTTTGTAATAACGAATATGTTAAAAATACAAAATAGAAATTTAAAAAAAAGAATAATCTTTAAGGGTATAGTAGGCCAAGGATAGAAATAGGGAAGCAGGAGACTTTTGTAGTAATCTAAGAGAGATGATAATGGCTTTAACCATTATGGTAGCAGTAAAGAGGTGAGAATTGGTATGAAATGGGGGGATTTCCTGATGAGTTTGGTATGGGTGTGCAGTATAGAATGATGTCAAGGATGACTTCAGGCATTTGGCATGAGTATCGGGGAGGGTGGGGCTATCTTATCTACAGAGATAAGGAAGGCTGCTGGAGGAGCAGGTTTTGGGGGGAAGATTTGGAATTCAATTTTAAATAAGTTAAATATGAGATGCATATCAGATATTTAAATCAGCTACATAGTAGGCAGTTGGATACATGAGTCTGGAGATTGAGAGAAGTTAGGATTAGAGATATACATTTGGAAAATGTTGGCATATATTTAGTATTTAAAGCCATAAATTAGGATGATATCACCAAAAGAGTAAGTATAGATAGAAAAGGGAGAGGAATAAGGTGTGAGCCCAAGGATTAAGGAACCAGCAAAAGGAAACTGAAAAAGAGCAGATTGTTAGTAGGAGAAAATCCAAGAGTGTGTATTATTCTGAAAGACAAGTGAAGAAAATTTATGAAGGAAGAATAAATAAAATATTGTGATAAAAGCTGCTGATAGGCCAAGTAATTTGTGGACTCAGGATTGACTGTCGGATTTGGTAATATGGAAGTCATTTATGACCTTGATGAAGAGCAGTTTTGGTAGAGTGCCTACTGTAAGGCTTAAGAGAGAATGAGAGGAGTTTGATTTGAGACATTTAATGCAGGTGATTTTTTTTAAAAAGAGGTTTCCTTCTGGCCGGCCCAGTGGCGCACTCCGTAGAGTGCGGCGCTTGGGAGCGCGGCGGCGCTCCCGCCGAGGGTTGGGATCCCATATAGAGACCGGTCCGCTCACTGGTTGAGCGCGGTGTGGGTGCGACACCGAGGGTTGCGATCCCGTTGCCGGTTGCGGTGCGGGCGCGACACTGAGGGTTGCGATCCCGTTACTGGTCACGAAAAAAGACAAAAAGGAAAAAAAAAAGAGGTTTCCTTCAAAGGGGAGCAAAGAAATGGAATGGTAGCCTATAGAGGAAGTAGGGTTGAGAAAATATTTGAGTAGATGGAAGAAATAGCATGTTTATAACCTGATTGGAATGATCTATTATAGAGCAAAGAACTAATGATAGAGGAGAGAGAATGGGCAGCATTTCTGGAGTGAGGTTCCTGAGTATTGGGAGGAATTATTTCTAAATTGAGGGATCAGCTTTAGATTGGAAGATGGATTGTTGTTGCACAGTAATAGGTGGGAAGGAGGAGAAAATTAGAGCCGTTGCTAGTAAGTGAATAGATGTAGTAGAAGTAACCTGTGGAGATTTTCTTATTGTTTCAATATTCAATGCTGTCAGTGAAATAGGAGGCAAGGTCATCAGCTGCGATTGATGAATGGGTAAGGGGTTGTGGAAACTTTGTTACTGGCAGACAGGCTCGGCTTGCCCTCTTGCATTAAACAAATGACCCTACAATCCTAAAGCTGGTGCAAAGATTGGAAGGTTTATTCAGATAACTGGGATCTGGAGGATGACCAGGCTAAAATCATCCCACCTTCTGATGCCTGCTGTGGGATTTGTAAAGGAGAAGAGGTGGGAAGGTGAGGTAAGGGTTTTGTCCTGCAGGCAAAAGGAGGAAGCTGGTCATGGGATCAGTAGAGGGTCTGAGTCAGATATCAGGATCACATGATGGACTGGGTGCTTTGGTGTCATGGAGTCTGCAGTTGCTGGATTGGTCAGCTTCAAGTCCTTGATGTAATTTGGGGGTTGGAGTCCTTAACTGCTAGGGAGAGATCAAAGACAATAACCTCAGTCAAGCATCACCGGAACATAAAAATACCTGACTCATACCTCTAACTAATGTGGGTGCAATTTTCCTTTAAGCAAGAAGGTGAGTTAATAATCAACTTGGGTGTTTTGCCTTTCTCTTGGATTGCCTCTGTTTGCAGTTCATTAGGGAGGTAAGAAAAACAAGAAAACTTTAGTTTCATTCCTTAATTGTAGGTGTGTAACACCTTAAGTAAATCAACATAGGAGGGAATAATGGGAGATAAACAGAAATAAACTTTTGTGAAGGATACTTTTGGGGCATGATTTCATATGTGGGCAGTTTTGGCCATATGGTCAGTTTCTCACTTCCCCAGCTAACCTCAAGGAATTGATGATTATCAGATAATGGGAGATAAACAGAAATAAACTTTTGTGAAGGATACTTTTGGGGCATGATTTCATATCTGGGCAGTTTTGGCCATATGGTCAGTTTCTCACTTCCCCAGCTAACCTCAAGGAATTGATGATTATCAATTCTGAAGTTAATGACTAACTGAAATTTTCTCCTTGGTCCTAGTAACCCTAAAGATGGGTATTCTCTGGCTAAGATCTCTTTCAAGTTGAAGGAATACAAGGTATAACATATTCATCAAGGAGACTGGAAGAGTAAATGAACTAGGGTGGAATAATATGATTTCTGGCCAATAGTAAGGGTAACATTGAAATATATAGACATCACTGTAAAGGAGCAAAAACCAATGAGAGTGTGTTTGGTTTTCATCTATCCTGTTTAGCAATAAGGCTACAGATGCAGCATAGGGAAAAAGTTTGATTTAACTGTAGCTCTGTTTTTACTTTTTCTGAAGAAGTATTTTATTGTTTTATTATTACATTTTTACTTATTAAATCAACTTGTTGAGATACAATATTCAAACAATTGAATTAAAATATATTGCAATAAAAATGTGAAATATCTCCATTACTCCAAAAGATTATTTTAAACTGCCTTGGAGTTAATCTTTTCCCCATATGGTTGTCTCCTTTTATACTCCCACCAGCAAAATATGAGTTTCCACATGGTTTTTAAAATATCTTTCATTTTTCTCGTCATACTTATGTTTTCTGTTAAGTCCTACAATATATTTATAATAAACTTGAGTATATTTATAATAGCCATGTAGAGACCCTTTCTGTGAATTCTATTATTTTTGTCATCTCTGGATATGCTCCTGATTGATTTTTCTCCTGATCATAGATCATACTTTTCTGCTTCTTTGCATATCAGATAATTTTTACTGGAGCTGGAAATTGTGATTAGTGTATTATTGAGTGTTTAGATTTTGTTTTCTTTCTTTAAAAATTATTGATTCTTTTCTTCTGGCAGGTAGTTAGGTTACCTGTGGAACAGCTTAATCATTTTCAGGCTTAATTGAAAACTTTGGGCAGGCCTAATGTTGTGATGGTATTGCTCAGACATAACCCTTCTGGAGTACTAACTTAATGCTCCAATTGTTCAGTGGGGTCTCATTATTCTTTTGGGTTACAACTTGAACATCTCCCTACCCTGTGCCATGAAAGCCATGGTGATTATAGAATTATCTCATTTGTTTTGTTTTTTCATCTTACGGATTCCAGCTTTTTGATGCCTATTGTCCAATGTCTGAAAAAACTATTTATATAGTTTATTCAGTTTTCTAGTTGGTTTTTATAGGAGGTGAGATATGGAACCAATTACTTCATTGTAGGCATCAGGTTGGCTTTTAAATATCGCTAAGTTGGGTCTAGAGTAGCCTCTACTTTACGGCTGGTTTAACCTTATCACTAAAGTATGATCCTTGTGGAATCTCTACTAAAGTATTCACTGAAGTTTTTGACTTTAATTGTTTGGCTTTGAATGTCTCTCAGCTCTGTGTGTTATGGGAATTGTTCTACCATTTTCTAGCAATTGTTCTTTGCCCATTCTTGTGGATTCTCACCTTATTCATGTGTAGCTTTGCACTCAGCCAAAGAATCAAGTGGAACACTATGCAGATTTCTGTAGTTTTTTTCCATGTGTGGTTTGTCTTTTCCAGACTGCAATACCAGCCACATCATCCCCGCTCCCACTCCTTGAACTGCAACTTCTGTTTCTTCAACTCAGTGAAACATGCATATTTTGCATGAATTTCTTCTCCTTGCATTATTGTCCAAATGTGCCTCCAGACAGAAAGCCTTAGGGATCATAGGAGTTATTTTGTTTCCTTTCTCACAAGGATCAATCATAAATTGCCTGCTGGCCAATGTCTAAAACTTCTGTTTTATTTGTTTTGGTTTTCTTTTTGGCACCTGGCCGGTATGGGGATACAAACCTGTGATCTTGGTGTTATACGGTCGTGCTTTAACCAACTGAGCTAACTGGCCAGCCTCTAAAAACAGCTGTTTTACATATCTGTCCAGTGTTTTAGTTATTCATAGCGGGAGAATAAATTTAGTACCAGATACTCTATTATGGCTGAAAGCACACCATGGTTTTGTTTTCACTAATACATACCACAAAGTAGTGCTAAGAGCATTCCCTGGGGAAAGAACAGTCTAATAAATGGTTCTGCAAAAACTTGATAGCCATATGAGGAAGAATGAAACTAGGCCCCTGTCTCTCACCATATAAAAAAAAAATCAACTCAAAATGGATTAAAGACTTAAATGTAAGACTTGAAACCATGAAAGTACTAGAAGAAAACATAGGGAAAATTCTTCAGGACATTGAGCTGGGCAAAGACTTTATGAAGAGGCTCTCAAAAGCATAGGCAACAAAAGCAAACATAGACACATGAGATTATATCAAACTGAAAAGCTTCTGCACTGCAAAGGAAGCAATTAACAGAGTGAAGAGACAACCTGCAGAATAGTGGAAAATATTTTCAAACTATCCATCTAACAAGGAATTAATACTCAGAATATATAAGGAACTCAACAGCAAGGACACAAATAATCCAATCAAAAAATGGACAAATGAGCTGAATAGACAGTTCTCAATAGAAGACATACAAATGGCAAGCAGGTATATGAAAAATGCTCAATATCAAGAATCATCAGGGAAACACAAATAAAAACCACAATGAAATATCATCTCACTCCAGTTAGAATGGCCATTATCAAAAAGACAGAAAATTTGGTGGAGAGGAATGGGTGAAGGGGCATGAAGATCAACTGCAATGTATATTGAGAAGTAAAAACAAACAAAAAAACCCAGAAAATAACAAATGCTGATGTGGATGTGGAGAAAGGGGAACTCTTGCACACAATTGGTGGGAATGTAAATTAGTACAGCTGTTATGGAAAATAGTCTGTAGTTTCCTTAAAAATATATAAATAGAACTACCATATGATCCAGCAACCCCACTACTGGGTATATATCCAAAGGAAAGGAAATCAGTATATCGAAGAGGTATTTGCACTCCTATGTTTATTTCAGCACTATTTATAATAACCAAGATATGGAATCAACCCAAGTATCCATCCACAGATGAATGGATAAAGAAAATGTAGATATACATAGTGAAATAATATTCAGCCATAAAAAAATGAAATCCTATTGTTCATGCCAACATGGCTGAGCTTGGAGGACATTATGTTGAGTGAAGTAAGTCAGGAATAGGAGAAATACCATATATTCTCACTCGTATGTGGAAGATAAGAAAGTTAATCACATAGAAGTAGAGTAGTGATTACCAGAGGCTGGAAAAAGTGCATGTTTGCTTAATGGATACAAAAGTACAGCTAGATAGGAGGAATAATATTAGTGTTCTGGATCACTGTAGGGTGACTATAATTAACAGCAATTTTATTGTAAAGTCTCAGTTTGGTATAAGAGAGGATTTTGAATGTTTCTAACATGAAGAAATTATAAATGTTTGAGGTAATGGGAACAAAAATCAATGGTTGACACTGTTTCAGGGAATGAGGAAGGGAGGGAGGGATGAATAGGTGAAACACAGGATTCTTTGGGCAGTAAAACTATTCTGGTATTTGTCTTTCTGTACCATATGACCTCACTCATTTGTGGAATTAAAAAAAAAAAAGTTGATATGGAGCATAGAGTAGAAAAGTGGTTACCCGAGAGTGGGGAAGACGGGGTGGTGAGGGAAAACAGTGAGAGGTTGGCCAACGGGTACAAAATTCAATTAGATAGGAGGAATAATAGTTCTGATGTTCTGTTGCACAGTGTGGTGGCTATGGTTAACAGTTAAGTTTTGTATATTACATAATAGCTAGAGGAGAGGATTTTGAATGTTTTTGCCATAACAAAATGGTCAATGCTTGAGGTGATTGATACATTAATTACTCTACTCAATTATTATACAACATATATATGTTTTAAAATGTCAGATTGTATCTTATAAGTATGTAGAATTACTATGTGTCAATTAAAATTGTTTTTAAAAAAACACTATTCTGTATGATACTGTAATGGTGAATACATGACACTATTTATTTGGCACAACCCATAGAATTGTCCTATACAAAGAGTTAACCGTAATGTAAAATTAAATTAATAATTTTTCAATATTGATTTATAATTGTAACAAATTTACCACACTAAGATAACATGTTATTAATAGGAGAAACTGTGTATGTGTGGTGGGGGAGGTTATGGGAACTATCTGTACTTTCTGCTCAATTTCTTTGTAAAACTAAAACTGCTATAAAAATAAAGGGGAAAAAAAAAAAAAAGAAGAGAATGAGCCTGGACCCTGGGTCTGTGAAACTCTGGGTTTGTCTGAATCCTGGGGTGGGCTTGGAGCGAGGAGCTGTACAGGCTGTTCTGGCGCTGGGCGGTACTGGAGCATCTGTCTGTAGGGTTTGGCCTGCAGTCCACAAGTGGCGGCCTGATGAATAGTGCTTCGGGGGCTAGCCTGGTTCTGGGGCAGGCCTCAAGCCTGGAGCTGTGGGGGCCAATCCAGCGCTCTGGGCAGTCCAGAGCCCGGGTCTGCTGGGGTCAGCCTGGAGGTGGGGCAGACATGGAGACTATGTCCGTCCACTGGGCAGGTGTAGAGCCTGAAGCTGTGGGATTCTGCCTGGTTCCAAAGCAGGCCTGAAGGCTTAGATTACTATTGTCTCATTGATTCTGTTGCTGTAATGAATTATATTACAAGAATAGTGTAGAATAATTGCATTTGAAATTGATATCCTAGAGGTTTTTTCTGAAGTTGTGTCAGAAAAAGTGTTGATTATAATACATTTTTCTAAGTTGTTTTTAATTTGTAATATCTAAAATAAAGGACTTTGATCTGATCTAAGAATTTGAGTTTGTAGTATCTAAAGTAAAGGACTTCTCCTAATTCAGGAATTTTCTCTTTGACATTTGGAAATATTATATTGTTAACTGTGTAGTATTAAGTGAAAATAATAGTGTATAAGTTCACATGATAAATGACAACCAAATATGGAAGCATATTTTTCTTCCTTTTTCTCTTTTCCCATTTTTCTTAAAAAGTGAATTTGTAAAAATAGTATTTGATGAGCCAATAATATTTATTATGTCATGTTTCAAAAGCATGTCTGAACAATTGACTTTGGTTCAGGGTATTTAACTTGCTACTACATGAGATTGATATTGATTTCATTTTTAAAAAATTCCCTTGATTGGTTCACTGAATATGCATACTGACTCAATTCTACTGCAAAGTGATGGGAAAAAGTTGGGAGTAAGGAAGCTGAGCTACTTTCCCTTACTGAATTTATGAGGATGTAATGAATGCTCACATTGGAAGGCTGCAATGTGTAAGGAGGAGTACAATCAGACACTTCTAAATTTAAATTCTCCCTTAACTAAATACTAGTTGTTGATCTTCAGAGTCTCTGTTTGCATATCACATAATAAGAGGGAACTTCAAAAAGTTCATGGAAAGATTTGTATTATCTTGTAATTTTATTTTTCCATGAAGTTTTTGTCATATCCTCATGTCATGCCAAAAGAGATATTGTCCTTAAATTCAATACACATACAAAATATTAATTTGGTTTAGTGTTAAGTTTTATGAGATGAGTAAACCTTGTCACTAAACTAAATTATTATTTTGGATACTAAGATAGTAATACTGTCTAAGTCTTACATGTCCAGTAAGGCTTAAATAATTCTCTAATTACCATAGAATATTGTTGCAGTGTTGTTTATTGAATAAATAGATAACTGAATGTTGATGAAAAATGAGAGTATGGATAGAGAGAGTAGTTTCTTTTAGCAAACATTTTGGGGATGCACTGAGAACCAAGGCATTTGCATGAGGTCGTCTCTTTTGCACTCACAGAACATAACTCTCTAACAATGAGAATGAATCAAGTACAAAAAAATAAATAAGCCAATTAATACTAGAGATAGAAAGTTTATCACTTTTAGTTGGGTTGGGTGTCAGGGAATAGAAAAAGGAAGGTTTCAAAGAGAACACAGTACTTGATCTGGTATTAAAACTAGTCTTACATAGAAAAACTCATCTTAGTCAAATAAGTATAATAGCCAAAAGCTTCAATTTGATAGTGAAATTAGTGGTAAAAAAAATCAAATCATTTAATGGTGCCAATTTATGTAATGCAAAATATACCTTTGCATTTTCATTAAGATTGTAAAGTTGGCTTCAGAATGGGGTAATCATATTTTTCCATTTATTATTCTTTAACATCAATATTGAATGACGTGACATGTCATGATTACTTTTTGAGGAAAACTCTAATATGAACGTCACATTCAGGAATTTCATGCTGCATTTTTTTACTGTTTGTGTGTGGTTTTTAACTGCTGAACAATTTGAAAAGACCCAAATTTAGACTGGAAACTTATTGTGACATAAACTTATAAATATTGCTGTTGCAATATAAATAAAACACAGATGTAGAAAGTGAAAAAGATCTTTATGCAAATGAAACTCTGGGTACTAGAAACAGAACATCTTAGGCTAGATGAATCTTAAAGCTATGGGTTTTTGGCTGATCTACTGCCAAAGGAATGAGAGATTGGTATTTAAATTTTATGCAAAGTTTCATGGGTAGTCTAAGCCTTGCTTTGGCAGAACAAAAGCAATAAAATCATGAGGAAAAGGCACTGAAACTTTTATAGGCTTTGATTTGCTGAATGTATAGAAAAAGCTTTGGAGTCTAACCAGATGAACTGTTAGAAGCTTTTATTATGCTTCCTTATGAATCTAGAATGGTTCAAACTGCTTGGAAGCTACCCTACCTTTTTACTCACCTTTGAATTTCAGCTAGCTTTCTTATAGCATTCTGGAGGGTGACAGACTAAAAGTTGATGACTTCTCAGACCTGAAGTTCAGTTTAAATACCATCCATCTTTCCAGCTGCCTACTGGACACCTCCACATCAATACTGGACAGCAACTTCTCCTCAAGTCTATATTCTCTTCTTGCAGTCTTTATTTTAATTTATTGTACCATTCATTGTATACTTAATTACCAAAATTAGAAATTTGTGATTCTTTGAATTTCAGCTAGCTTTCTTATAGCATTCTGGAGGGTGACAGACTAAAAGTTGATGACTCCTCAGACCTGAAGTTCAGTTTAAATACCATCCATCTTTCCAGCTGCCTACTGGACACCTCCACATCAATACTGGACAGCAACTTCTCATCAAGTCTATATTCTCTTCTTGCAGTCTTTATTTTAATTTATTGTACCATTCATTGTATACTTAATTACCAAAATTAGAAATTTGTGATTCATCCTTTATGATTCATTCATTTTTCATGTTGTCCCCTCTATCTGGAAGGCCTTTCTTTATTTCTCACTTTGCCTAGGTCACAAATTCTTTAAGATATTGGTAAACAATACTGTACTCCACAAATATGTATAAGTAAATGTTAAAGTATTTTGAATAAGAAAAAAGATATTGATAAAGTGTCTTTGGGAACTTCTGGGAAGCTTCTTATTTCTAGGCTGTGCTCTCACAGCATCTATTGTTGATACTAACACAGCACGGCTACTACATGATGTAATCGATGTGTTGTATGTCACATCCCCCATAACCTCCTGGAGTTTTAGCTACTTTATATTAGAGACTGAGACTTGATGATTTCTTATTTAAATTTCTATAAAATGGAACCTGTTATGAGGACCGAAAAAGCTAGTACTGGTATTTTAAGCACCCATCACCATTAGTTACTATTATCTTGGTTTCCTTAATACTTCATTTGATACTAACTTTAAAAAATGGTATGTTGATAAAACGAATGTGTTTAATCTTTATCTCTGCAGTGACACTTTGTTACTAACTCCTTTCTGACATCAGTACTCAGCTCTTTTGGGAACCAGATTTTTTTCCCAGGTTGATAAGATTCTCTAGCCAGTGCCTTTTCTTCCTGAATTTGTGCCCGAACCCAGAAGCCTGGTGCATAGGGACCTTGGAACTAGTGAACTATGTTTGTACGTGGATGAGAAGGTTTCTAAATTAGCAGTAAAGAGGATGCCAAGTCAGTGACAATATAGTACAAACATCAGTCTAAGTAAGACTTGATATAGCTTTTAGACTTACTATAGACGTTGTGATGTAGAAGCTTTCTCTGAGCTGCTTGACTGTGTTTACTGCCTCTTCTATGCTCCTATAATAGTCTTTCTTATCCCTGTCAATCATAGCACTAAACACACTGTGATGAAATTTTCTTATCTCTGCTCTAAGACTGTGAGCTTCTTGAGGGTAAACTTGATCTTTTTCTCTCTGTCTCCCTAGAACTGGGCCAGTTACATAATTTGTGGGACCAAGTGAAAAATAAAAATGCAGGGACCTTTGCTAAATATTATGAAGAATTTCAAGATGGTGACATCAAAACATTAAATCAACTGTTGTCCCTTGTGAGTGTGGGTCCATGTGCAACTGCACAGGTCATGCATCCATGAAGTTGGACCTGCCCTAGTGCTTAGGTATTTGCTCTGGTATGAAGTAGTAGGTTTACTGAATAAATGAATAAATCACTAAAATTCAAGGTATTGAAAAATTTGTGATAAGAACAGGTAAGAATGGGCAATGACAATGACCTAAATTGAATAAGCATCAAAAAAGAGAGACCAACTTTTTCCAATAGTAGCTAGAAATTTTTATACAATCATGGATGAGAGTCAGTAATCCATGAACTTTATATACTGTTTATATGTTTTTTTAACCAAGGAAAAATATCATCCTATTAAGTTAATAATAATTACATTTAAGTTCTTGATTCTGCAAGCTTTTTTTTTAAAGAAATAATTTGTTGTTCCTCTTTTAATAGTCAGAGGCCAAAGTAGGAGAAAAATCCCTTGCTTTCTTTTCCTTTTTCTTTTTTTTAAGTTTATTTTTTATTTTAACATAGTTGATTGTACATACATGTGGGTTACAAAGTTGAATATCAGTACTCGTGTGCAATACGTGATGCTCAAATGAGAGTAATTATTATATTCAACATATACACTGTCATTGCTGTTTGTGGCCCTTTAACAATTCTTCCTTCCCCTATCCCCCTTTCTAGTAACCTCCATAGTCCTTTGAAAATTCAACGTATTATTGTGACTGTTGTATCTTTCTTTCTTTTATTTATATGTTTATTATTTTAGTTCCCACTTATGAGTGAGAACATGTGATATTTCTCTTTCCACGCCTGGCTTATTTCACTTAATATGATTTTCTCTAAATTCATGCATTTTGCTGCAAAAGTCAATATTTCATTCATTTTTATGGCAGAGTAATATTCCATTGTGTATATATATACCATATTTTCCTTGTCCAGTCATCTGATGATGGACATTCAGGTTTTTTCCAACTCTTGGATATTGTAAATTGAGCTGCAATAAACATGGGGGTGCACGTATCTCTTCAACATGATGCTTTCCATCCCTTTGGGTATACACCAGCAGTGGAATTGCTAGATAGTAGGGGACTTGAACAATCCTCTCTTGACATTAGACAGATCATCTAGGCAACAAATCAACAGAGAAACACAGGATTAAAACCACAGTTTAGATGGATTGGACTTGGCAGATATCTATAGAACATTTCATCCAGGAACTACAGAATATATATTCTTCTCATCAGTTCATGGAACATTCTCCAGGATAGATAGAGTACATGCTAGGCCACAAATCAAGCCTCAACAAATTTTTTAAAAAATTGGAATCATTTCAATTATCTTTTCAGAACACAATGGATTAAAAGTAGAAATCAAGAACAAGTGAAACTCTGGAAACTATACAAGCACATGGAAATTAAACGACATGCTTCTGAATGACATATGGGTCCAAGAAGAAATTAAACAGGAAATAAAAAATTTTCTCAAAACTAATGAAAATAGTGAAACATACCAAGACCTGTGGGATGCTGCAAAAGCAGTTCTATGAGGGACGTTTACTACAATAAATGCTTACATCAAAAGAACAGAAAGATTTCAAATAAACGACCTAATACTATACTTTAAAGAATTACAAAAATAAGAACAATCCAATCCCAAATGTAGTACATGGAAAGGAATAATTAAGATTAGAGTAGAACTAAATGAAATAGAAACCAAAAAAATAATACAAAAGATCAATCAAACAAAAAGTTGGTCTTTCAAGAAGATAAATAAAATAGACAAACTTTTAGCTGGACTAAGTGAAAACAAGAAGAAAACTCAAATAACAAAAATTAGAAATGAAAAAGGAGACATAATAACCAACACCACAGAAATGCAAGGAATAGTTAGAGACTATTATGAACAACTATACATCAACAAATTTGAAAACCTGGGAGAAATGGATAAATTTCTAGACACATACAAACTACCAAGAATGAACCAAGAAGAAATAGAAAACCTGAACAGACCAATAACAAGCAAAGAGATTGAAGTAGTAATCAGCAATCTCCTAACAAAGAAAAACCCAGGTTCAGATGGCTTTACTGCTGAATTCTACCAGACATTTAAAGAGGAATTAATATCAGTTCTCTTCAGATTATGCTTTCTTGATTTGAATGAAATTGTGGCTTAATGGTAGGCACAATCTTTATATCATCACATATTTCCAGAAAATTGAAGAGAAAAACTTCCCTATTCAAAAAGCATGAAATTTACTCTCTTGCTTTGCAAAGCCAGTTATCAACATGAAAGTATTTATGATGAAAAAGAGAGCAAAGTATCTTTCATAGAGGTTTACAGATAGGTCATGGTAGAAACAGAGTAGCTCCCTTAATTTCCAATGTAGACACACCTTTTTATGGCCTTCTGTTAATAAAGCAGAGATGTTGGAATTCTGCTTCCAAAAAGATATGAGACATATTTATCCTATTTCTCCCACTAAGTACAAGTAAAATCCTGGACGCTATAAGTTAATGCACCACATAATGGTGGTTCAGTTAACGATAGACTGCATATATGACAGTGGTCCCGTGAGATTATAATGGAGCTGAAAAACTCCTTTAGCCTAGTGATATTATAATTGTCATAATGTTGTAGTGTAACTATTTAAAAAATATTTAGTGTAGCCTCATACACAGTGTTTATAAAGTCTACAGTAGTGTACAGTAAGGTTCTAGGCCTTCACTTTCAGTTACCACTCATTCACTCATTGATTCACTCAGAGCAACTTCCAATCCTGCAAATTCCATTCATGGTAAGTGCCCTATAGAGGTATACCATTTTTATCTTTCATACCATATTTTTACTGTACTGTTTTTATGTTTAGATACATAAATAATTTCCATTGTGTTAAAATTTTATACAGTATTCGGTATGGTAACATGCTTTGCAGGTTTGTAGCTTAGGAGCAATAGGCTCACTATATAGCCTGGGTGTGTAGGAAGCTATACCATCTAGGTTTGTTTAAGTACACTTTACAGTGTTCACACACAAGGACAAAAGTTCCTGATAACACATTTCTTAGATCATATCCTTTTTGTTAAGTGACATGTGACTGTATATAAAACAAACATAGGAAGACTCTGAAAGGTAAAGGAAAGGAAGACCATGTATGGACCTTGGGACCTGAGGAATAATATGGCACTGGAGTATTATCAGTGGAGGCCTAGTGAGGAGCCTGTACCCAAACCCTCACCCCCACCCAGCAGTAATGTGGTCTCCTTTTCCTTCTGGATATTAATGGAAGACAAGTGGAGAACCCGGACTTCCATCCAAATCTGGAAGTGATGAGGTGGCATCCCTGTTCCCCCCACCAGAACAGTGTGAGAAGAAGACTGCTAAAACACAAGATTTATATAAGATCTAGAACCTCATAAGATAATACAGAAAATGGCCAGCTTTCATTTAAATATCACATGTCATAGCAAGAAACAGGGAAACATCAACTTGAAAGACAAGGGACAATCAACAGACACCAACACTGATGTGGCACAGATATTAAAATTATCTGACAAAATTTTTAAGACAGTTGTCATAACAAGTTTTAATCTCCTACTTTCCCCCATGCCCTTAGCACCAATACCCTTACCAAGTTGTTGTCTATTTTCTCCTTAAATGCTCCCAGTGACCAAGAATCTATTGCCTTCAGTATCTAGCCATTCCAAAAGTACTTACTCATGCCTCCTTTAATTCTGCCCATAATTAACACAGTTCTTGTATCCCATATATTAAAAAAAAGCCATCATAAAAATACTTTAACAAGCTATTACAGACACACTTAAAACAAATGAAAACAGTTTCAGTAAATAAATAGAAGATATAGTACCACAAACATTTATCATTTGTTTGAGGCAATGAAGAAATAAAATCAGTGGTTGCCAAGGCTTTAGGGGAGAAGAGAAGGAGGGAAGGATAAATAAGTGAAACGGAGGATTTTTAGGGCAGTGAAGCTGTTCTGTATGATACTGTAATGGTGAATACATGACATTATGCATTTGGCAAAACCCATAGAACTCTATAACACCAAAGGGAAACTTAATGTTAACTTTAGTTGATAATTATGTATTAATAATGGTTCATAATTGTAACAAATGTACCACACCAATGTAAGATGTTAATAGTAGGAGAAACTG
The DNA here is from genome assembly GCF_000696425.1 of Galeopterus variegatus. Classification (NCBI taxonomy): domain Eukaryota; kingdom Metazoa; phylum Chordata; class Mammalia; order Dermoptera; family Cynocephalidae; genus Galeopterus; species Galeopterus variegatus. The sequence goes on from NW_007726728.1 coordinate 395,253, forward strand.
TGTGTGGGGGTGGGCTAGGGGTATGTGAACTGTCTACACTTTCTGTTCAGTTTTTCTATAAACCTAAAACTGTCATAAAAATAAAGGGTATTAAAAAAAGGAATAGAAGATACGAAGAAGAAACACATGGAAATTTTAGAACTGGAAAATGCAGTAATTGAAAAAACTCAATGAGTGGGCTCAATAGAATGGAGAGGACAAAGGAAAGAATCAATATACAACATAAAATTATTTATTCTGAACAATGGAAGGACAATGGTTAAAAAAAAAAAGATGAGCATCAGGGACATCAAGGAATATAACAGAATATCTAAATTCATGTTAAGAGCATCCTAGAAGGAGAGGAAAAAGAGATTGAGGCTGAAAAATATTCAGAGAAATAATGGCCAAAATTTCCAAATATTGGTAAAGACATAAATGTATAATTGAGTGAAACTCAAACAAATAAACCCAAAGAAAATAATAGCTAGACTCCATACCCAAACTCAAAAACTAAAGAAAAAGAAGAATCTTGAACCAGTGAAAAAAATGCATTACTTACAGGGAAAAAAGCCCAATTTGAATGGTAAAAAATTTATCATTAGACATCATGGAAGCCAAAAGGAAGTGCTGCAACTTTTTTTCAGTGGTGAGCAAAAGTAATTGCAACCCCGAATTCTATATTCAGTCAAAATATCCTTCAGGAAAGAAGGCATTCTCAGATGAAATGAAAACTAATCAAATTTGTTGCCTAACAGCAAAATTGGCTAAAAGAAGTTCTTAGAATGAAAAGAGAATGATAAAAGAAGGAGTCTTGGAACATCAAGGAGGAATAAAAAAATAACAGAGTAAAAATATGGGTTCTTAAAATAAACTTATTCTACTCTATTCTTAATTTTGTTTGAAAGTTGAAAATAGAATTAGAACACTATCTAATGTAATTCTCAATATATGTAGAGGAAATAATTATTTTATAAATGGTGGAGAGTAAGGAGATGGAAAGGGATATAAAGTTTTTACACACTTCATTCAAACTGGCAAATGTTGACACAAGTAGATTGATAAGTTATGTATATATAATATGGTACCTAGAACAGCCATTAAAAGCTAATCAAAGAGGTACACTCAAAAACACTATAGATAATTTAAAACAGAATTCTAAAAAAAAAAGAAAATAAAAGTTCAAGTAACCTACAAGAAGGCAGGATAAAGAAAATAGAGAAGTGAAATACAGAAAGAACAAACAAAACCAAAAATTGTAGGCTCAAGCTCTAACATATCAATAATTGCATTAAATATAAATGGTTTACATATACCAATTAAAAGACAGAGATTGGCAATGTCACACACACACACACACAAGAGAGACCTAACTATATACTACCTAGAAGAAATTCACTTCAAATATTATGATATATGTAGATTGAAAGTAAAAGGATGGGATATTATGTCCAATCACTAATCAAGATAAGCCAGGAGTGAACATATGAATAGCACAGAAGTAGACTTCAGAGCAAAGAAAATTATTAGGGACAGAGGGGGACTTTATGTAATGACAGAAGTGTCAGTACACCAAGAAGACATAAAAATCCTAAATGTGCATGTACCAAAGAACAGAGCTGCAAAGTATGTGAAATAAAACCTGATAGTACTGATAGAGGACATAGACAGATTCATAATTACAGTTGGAGATTTCAACACCCTTTTCATAACAATTGATAGCATAACTAGCCATAAAATCAAGGACTTAGAAGAACTCAACAGTACCACCAAGCAACAGGAGTCAATCAACATTTATAGAATACTTTACCCAACAAGAGAATACATGTTCTTTTCAAGTGCCTGGGCATACATAAAGATAGACTGTATTCTGGGGCATAAAACACATTTCAACAAATTTCAAATGCATATGCATCTTAACTTCTAATGGGGTTATGTCCTGATAACCTATTATAGGTTGAAAACATCATAAGTCAAAAATGTATTTTATATACCTAACCCACTGAACATCATGGGTTAGCCTAGTCAACCCTAAACATGCTCAGAACACTTACATTAACCCATAGTTGGGCAAAATCATTTAATGAAAAGCTTATTTTACAATAATAGGTTGATTTTCTAAGGTAAATTATTGAGCACTGTATTCAAAGTGAAAAACAGAGTGGTTGTATGGTCATTTAAAGTATGGTTTCTACTCAATGTGTATTGTTTTCACACAATCGTTAAGTTGAAAAACTGTTAGTTGAACTATTGTAAATTGGGGGCTGTCTGTAATTGAAATCATACAAATCGAGTGTGTTCTCTGATCACAGTGGATGGAACTAGAAATCAGTGAAAGAAAAATCTCCAAACATTTGAAAACTAAACAATACATTTCTAAGTAACTTGTGTCGAAGAGTTAGTCCCTATGAAATATAAAACAAACAAACAAACAAACATTGAACTGAATGAAAATGAAAATACAGCATAACAAAATTTATGGGATGTAACTAAAGCAGTGCTGAGAAGAAAATTTATAGCACTAAATACTTACATTCTTAGAAAAGAAAAAACTCTAAAATCAATCATCTAAGCTCTAACACTTAAAGAAACCAGACAAAGAGCAAAATTATCTCAAAGGTAACTGAAGGCAAGAAATAATAAAGAGGAGGAATAAATGAAAAATAGAAAAACAGTAGAGAAAATCAACATAACAAAAGCTTGGTCTTTAAAAAGATAAAAAGAAATAAGAGAAAAGACACTAATTACTAACATCAGGAATCAATTAGGGGATACCACCATAGACCCTGAAGACATCAAGAAGATAACAGAGTACTATGAAGAACTCTGCACACATAAGTTTGGCAACTTAGATGAAATGGAACAATTTCTTGAAAAGTACAGATTACTACAACTCACTAAAAATGAAATCTATAATTTGAAATCAGTCCATGGCTATTAAGGAAATCAAATTTATAGTTAAAATATCAAAACACTCCCAAAAAGGAAAAATCCAGGCCAAAATTCTTTTACTGGAGGATTCTACCACATATTTAAAGAATTACCACAAATTGTAACACTGTCTGTACTATAGATTGGATCGTGTCCCCTCCAAAGTTTAATGTGTTGGAGGCTTTATCTTCACTGTGACAGTGTTAAGAGGGTGGGAAGTCCTATTATGGTAATTGAAAGGTGGGGCCTTGAGGAGGTGATTAGATTGTGAGGACCATGCACAAGTAAATGGATTACTCCATTTGATGATTTAATGGTGGTGGTGAGGGGTGGTTCTGAGGGCTTTAAAAGAAGAGCCAGTGAGTTGTTTAGCTCTCTCTCTCTGCTCCTCCATTTTCACCATGTGACACCCTGTACTGCTGTAGAATCACCTCACTAGATGTGTTCCCTGGACTTTGGACTTCCAAGCCTCCTAAACAGTAAGCAATGAATTTCATTTTGTTACAAATTACCCAGTTCCCCATATTTCTGTTATAAACAAAAGAAACAGACTAATACAATCTGTCTTAGTCAACTCAGGCCTCCATAACAAAATACCATAGACTGGGTGGTTTAAACAACAGAAATTTATTTTTCCATAGTTCTGGAGGCTGGAAGCCTGAGATCAGGGTGCCAGTGTGGTTGGGTTCTGGTGAGGGCTCCCTTCTTGAATGCCTTCTTGTTATGTCCTCATGTGGTGGAGAGAGTGAACAAGCTCTCTGGTGTCTTTTCTTGTAAGGTTCCTAATCCTAGCATGAAGGCCCCACCCTCATGACCTCATTATTAAACCTAATGAAACCTAGTTATCGCCCAAAGGCCCCATCTCCAAGTACCATCACTTTGAGCATTAGGGCTTCAAAATATTAATTTTGGGGAGACACAATTCAGTCCATACCACTATTCTCTTCCAGAAAATAGAAGAGGAGGAAACAATTCCTACCTCATTTTATGAACTCAGTGTTATTCTGATACCAAAATGAGAACAAAGAATAGTGGAAACAAAACAGAAGAAAACAAAACTACAGACTAACATGGATGCAAAAATTATTAAGAAGGTATTGGCAAAAAGAATTTAGCAATGTATAAAGAGAATTACATACCAAGAACAAGTAGGATTTATTCTAGCAAAGATATTTCAGTATTTGACAATCAAGAGTTGTAATCCATCATATAATCATGTCAATTGATGCAGAAAAAGCATTGGCAAAATTCAACACATATTCATAATAAATTCTCCAAAAAAAAGAAAAAAGAAATAGAGGTTACCTTGCCTAGGTTAGACATTGGGGTAGACAGTGAAGTTGCAGAGATTATAAAGATGTAGTAGCTCTCTTTAAGCCATTTAGGTCAGTTGAGAGAGAAAGAGAGGGAGGGAGGGAAGGAGGGACGGAGGGAGAGGGAGAGAGAGAGATACTAAATAATTAAAATATAATGTCAATATGTCAGGAGAAGAGAGCAATGGCCTCTTTTGGGAGGTGTCAGGTAATGCTTTGTAAAGTGTTACTATTGAGCTGGGTCTAAAAGGATGAATAGTGAGTATTGTCTAAACAAGGAAGGAAAGGGTATTCTAGGCAGATGGAATAGTAAAAGACATAGCAGCGAGAACCATGGCATAACACATAATATAGCATGCATTCTTAAATGTTCCCTTAATCTCTTGGCATAGATATCTTTTGCTATCATTGTTACTGAGGCAATGTTACATAGGAAAGAGCGTAGGCACTAAATACAGTTAGCTGGGCCTGAATTAAAATCTCCCCTTTATCACAATATCTATGTTATTCAGACTCTCTATCTATAAAATGTGACTAACACCTACACATAGGATTGCTGTGAGGATGATGTAAATGAAAGAGTGTATGTAAGTGCCCATCTCTATGTTTGATGTATGTACTCAACACATAAATTATTTTATTAATAAATTAAATGTTTGCAAAATATTTGTGGATTCTTAGTCAATTAAAAAAGTAATTTAATAAAAATCAAGCAGCAATACAAAACACCTGTTTTCAGTTTTAGCAGAAATATGAACAAACTGTATGGCAACCTAAGTCGAGAAAGGATAAAATTATTTGACAATTTTGAGACTTAAGATATTGTTAGTTATGATTAACTGGAGACTTTTAAATTATCATCCCTAGTTGGAAGCCTTTTCAATGCCAGATGATGTAACCTCAGATCAATACCTGGGTTGTATTTAGATTATACTGAAGACTAAATTGAAAACCTGAGCAAATTTTAGACTGTATATGACCTCATGAAATTACCTTGTTCTGCTATACCTGGATCATCCTCTAGAAAGTGATGCATACAGATTAGGTCCTCAACTGAAAATTCTTGGTGTCTTGAGAATAAAAAAATAGCACTATCTTAATGGAAAAATAGTGAATCCAGATGTATTAATGGAGTGTTTTGGTAGCAGTGGATTCAGGGTCAGAAATACAGGGATTCAGATTTACCTTTGCCAAACTGTCCATGTGACCTTGGGTTAATCATTTTACCTCTCTGGGTTTTTGTATTCTCATCTAGGAAACAGGAATAATAATCCTTACTATGCTTACCCTGCAAGATTATTATGTGCATCAAATGAGATGATGGACACAGAAATGCTTTGTAAATAGCCGAAGTTATAGTTGTGTGGCAGTGTTTATTTTTTCTGGCAGTACTCTCACTTAACTCTCAGTCAAGAAGCATGGATCCTTAGCTAGGTTTGCCTCTAATTTACAGTGGGACTTTGTGCAAATCACTTTGTTCTTCTAGATCTCAGTTTCCTAATCTTTGATTTTAAGTGGTTCGTCTATATTAGTGATTCTCAACTGGAAGGTGGATGCCCCCTGGAGGGTGCTTTTCAAATCTCATATGTTCTTCCTACCTGTGGATGTTTTGATATATTCTTTCTCCTCAGGAAGTGTGGTCCCAATATTAAGGTCACTGCTAAGTCAACGTACTGGCAGACTAAGATGGCTTTATGAGCCTTTTCTTTGGAGTAAGGTGTGGACTCATGGGGTGGACTTACTACTATTTTCTTAAATCATTTACAATTAATTTCAAACTTTCTTTAATGATTATGCCAAGGGGCTCATGAAAGATGCCAACAATGTGACCTTCCTTTCAAATGCAATTATCTGTGTTCTAGCCCAAATCCTTCTAGGGATGGCCTGCATGAGAATATTTTGTCCCTTGGGTGGAAAACAGAACAATAATCTCTGGATTAGATGATCCATAGGGACTTCCATCCCCCACACTTCAGGCCTAAAAATTAAGATCTCCAAGATACTTAACAGCATTTTAGTTATCAATAATTTGTAATTCCAGCTTCAGCAGTGCCTCTTGCTAAAGAAAAGCTAATACCCAGGTGTTCTAATTTCTTATCTCAATGTAGCTATCACTCAAATGTCAAAAGCTCATTATAAATGTCATAAACAAAATCAGTATTGAGTGAGGAAGATCATGATATTAACTGCATGTGTGGCACTGTTTTGTGACTTGACATTATGTTTGGTTACTGCTTGACAAATTTTGTATCAAGTTGTGATTAATCAAATCTTGCAGTGACACCTCACTGTCTTTCAAAGACTGTAATTGTACCATTTAATGGTGATTTAGTTCTTTTTCTGGAAAATAGTAGTCTTCAGATGTAGGTAGATAGACTGTTACCAGGTAATGAGTTTTCTTCCTCTGTCTCATCAACCTGCCTGAAAGACATGCCAAACTAAGGATGGTTAAAAAATATATTTTTAAAAAATTCTCCTCTGGGCCCAGTTTTGTGTAGAGTAGAAACGGCAAGCATGGGCTGGAAAGTTAGGAAAGTTGAGCTGAAGATCTGATTTTGTATTTGACTCAATCTGGGATAGAAGGGATCATGAAGGATTCATGTTGGGCCCTTTAAAGCAAAGACTTTTAAGCATAGGGATACAGTCAATAAATGAAGGGTTGATTGAGTATCCCTAACTTTTCTAGTCCAAGCTGACCTGTCTAAAATCAAGGGAGCTGAATGAGAAGACATCTCAGTACCTTCCATGGCTGGTATTATTCTAAGAGTTCTAAAAGAAAAAGCTGCTTCTCATTTTACAGGTGCTTGTAGGTCATTGGTGGGCTTGCTTTACATTCCACCAGTTAGAACTTTATGAATATTAAATGGAAATAGTCTTGGGCTACAGATGCTCATGATTCTCTTCTACATAGAATTGTCCCTTTTTTTGAAATTCTTTCCATTCTCCATCAGGTGATCAATCAGGTGATCATCAATCAGTCATCATTCAAGTGCCAGCTGAAGATATCACCTTTTGGCTCCTGTTCAGGAAGAATTAGGCACTCTCCCCTAACCCCAATAGCATTTCAAAACAGGTCTTAACACACTGGATCGTGATTATTTATTTATATCTATGGCTCTTCCACTGAACTGTGAGCTTTCTTTTATAGGCAGAAGTTTTTTTATTCATGGTGTCTGCAACAGTCAACAGAGTAGATGGACAATTAAGGTGCTCTGTAAATATTCACTGAAAAGATGTTGAAATTTACTGATTTCTGGGAAAAAAATCCCTAAAATTCAAAAGGAGGATAGAAATTACAGTTAGGGTAATACTTAAGTCATGACTTATTGAAAGTCTTTTGAGTTGTGTTTGGGAAGAGGATACCTCAAAACCCAGAGCCTGGGACAGAGACCATCAAAATCCTATAGATGAGAAACTAACCACATGAACTGGAGTTTGGAGAGGTAAACTTTCTTTTTAAATTCTGTAGGGTCCTAGCTTTCATTACTAATTTTAGAAGTGTATGCCTTTCTTTCATTGTTGGTTTCAATCTAAAGGTTTATTAACTTTCTTGATCTTTTCAAAGAGCCAAATTTTGGTTTCATCTACTTTCTATTGTTTTTCTGTTTTATATTTTACTGATTTCCTTTGTTATCTTTATTATCTCCTTCCTTCTGATTACTTTGGGTTTGATATGTTATTCTTTTCTGTCTTCTTGAAGTAGAAGCTTCAATTATTGATTTTAGATTTTTTTCTTTCTAATAAAGCATTTAAACCTATAAATTTCATTTTAAGAACTGCTTTAGTTGCATCACATTTTATTTTTATTTTTTAACCTGGCTTTCTATAAGTCACTTCTGTGTCTACATTGCTTAGTGGTCAGCCAGTGATTTGTGTAGCACTTGTGCTTAATTGCCTCAAGTCCATAAGGCTTCCACCTTTTGCTACTGGATGGATCAGTGTGAGGATTGAGATCCCATTCAGAGTTGCAGCTATTTCTGACGTCTGTCTTGGCTTTTACTTTTTGCTAGCCTCCTTCAGGTTTCCTAACCCATGCTCACAGTTTTTCAGTGAGCCAGGGATATGTGGCCAAGTTTGTTTCGGCCCTCCTAATGACTCCTTCATTTCCAGGATCTCTTTAAATTTATAATTGTTCTGTCATAGACCCAGTTGGAACTGTGGCTTCAGACCAACAAAGCTGTTGGTTTTCCCCATTCATTTTCTACCACATTCACCACTTTTCACAAAGCTGTGGGCTTTGATCCCTGTGTCTCAAATCAAGTCTGCCTTTCTGGTAGCAAAGATGCTGGTTTTCATGTTCAGCCCCGCATTGCTAAAACTACAGTTCTCGTCTGTAGAGCTGGGGAGTGGGATGGGAATAGCCCCAAGCAAGAAGACCACAGACGTCTGTTATTCTTACCCAAAGCTCTAGCGGCTTTTCAAGAATAAATGCTTCTCAATCTGTTGACGGCCTTTGCTCAATTTCCAGAGAGCTGAAATAGTTGTTTTTGGCAATTTTATCCAGTTTTATTCGTTCTTTCTTTTTTTCCTGAGAGGATTCATTGACCTGTTCCTGATGTCATACCCACAAATTCCTTTTTTGTATTATTTGAAGGAAAACAGATGCTATAGAGAAGAGTAGCACAGGCACCTACCTATACAGATGTATTTTTGCATTTTACAGTGCCTGTCCAACTCCTGCCTTATCTGGTACGCTTCCTTTCCTATTCCTATTTCAGGGAGATTGAGTGGTATAGTGAAAAGAGAAAAAGCTTTAGAGATAGATTATCTTAGGTATAGATCTTAACAATATCTATGTATTTATGGGCAACTTAATTCCTCTGACGCTTCCTTTCCTATTCCTATTTCAGGGAGATTGAGTGGTATAGTGAAAAGAGAAAAAGCTTTAGAGAGAGATTATCTTAGGTATAGATCTTAACAATATCTATGTATTTATGGGCAACTTAATTCCTCTGAAGCTCAGTTTACAGATTTGTAAAGTGGATGTAATAATACTTTCCTCGTCAGGAAGATTAAATGATAACATATTCAGAGTGCCTAACACCATATCTGTCATATGGTAGATAGCTAGTCAATCAGTATTTTCTCTCCTCTTCCCTTCCCTTTTTTATTGTTGCAATTTCTGATGCATATAGATTTAGCTAGATGACATTTATAGTTCACAGAACACTGTTATTAAGAACAGTCAAATGAACAAAAAAAGCTTGTTCCTTTCCAATGAATGTTAATATAGAAATACAATAATATGCTTTACATTTTTGGTTTGTGGGGCAATAGTCATGTGAATTAGCCCACACACTGGCATTTGAATTTATTTTCACGATATGAATTAGCTGAGGTGAAAAGTTTTCAACATACAATGGATCATGTCACTTACCAGCTTCTAATCAGCCCTCAGGATAAAGTCAAAGCTTCTCAAAATCACAGGCAGGATACTTCATGAGTTGGGCTCTCTGTACCTTTCTACCCTCTGTTGTCTCTGCTCCCGCTAGGTTTTAACCATTCTGTAACTCCTTTATTGCTTCCATTGTATTTGTTCATATAGCTCCTTCTGTGTGTATTCAATGATTCGATCCTCATCACTTGATCATTTCTTATTAATTTTCCATCTATGTGCCAATCCTCTCAGCATACTATGTTGTAAAGATCATTGCATATCTGTCTTTTCCATTACACTGAGAGCTAGTTGAGAACAGAGACAATATCTTATTTAATATTTGTACAAGGGTACTTCAGAAAGTTTATGAAAAGATTCATATTGTTTTTTAATTCTTCTTCTCCACTTTTTGAAGTACCCTTGTGTCTTCTTTGCCTTGATCATAGGATTTCAGCACAAATGAGGAAATAGCCGAGCCCTACTGTGACAAAAAGAAGATGAGAGATGATATAACAGCACACACCATCCCCACCATCTCAGTATAGCCCTGGTTTTGACACAATAATTTCCTAAAGCCCAAACCAATTTTTTCTTAATCTGAAAAACAAAAAAACAGCTGTGTCTAACAAAGGAGATACTGTCTTCCTCCTTGCCTATTAGGAGAGTTAGGAAAACAATGTATGTCTTGATTGCTAGCTTGGCAAGATATGAAGTTCAGTTCCGGATTTCTGCAACATGAGGACTGATAATTGTGCTAATTAACACGGAAGTGGGATTCCAGGAACATCTGATTTTCATAGCAGAGCCATTTTGATGGTCTGCCCCTCAATATGGTAAACTGTTGACAACTGCTGATGTGATTACAGACAGTGTTCTGTTTAAGGGAACATTAGACCATTACTGGTAGGTTTCTGACATACGGTTACAGAATGCGTCCTGTTAGCAGGTAGAGGGAGGAGAAATGAATGTGAACCTATTAGTATCAGAATTACATGTCGGAAGCTAGAGCAGAGTTCAATTTGTTTCTGCAATAATAAGCAAACCAGAGATTGACTTGATAATTATTTCTATTTCTGCTGCTTTTTTTTTTTTTTTTCTGAGATAACATTCCAATATAAAACCAACTTGTCTGGACACCTTTTAGTAAATAACACTCTACATTGAGTTAAGATTATTTCATAGGAGCTAAAATTCAATGTTTTTTAAGTGGAAATGAACATTTTATAGTTCTCTCTGGCAAAGAAAGAATACAAAGTTACATTATTTTTGATGAAATAAAATGAGTAAGAGGAAAAATGGCATAAGAGATAAAGAATTGAAGTTCCGGTCATGTTTCTTCTACATACTAATGTGTGACCTTAAACAAGTTATGACTACTTGGGGGCTTCAATTTACTCAGCTATATAAACTGATGATGTTAACCACACTACTATTTACTGAATCCCTGAAATGGGCTTTGTTCTACAATGTGCCTAACATAAATTACGTCACTGCATCTTCACAGCACATTAATTACTGATATTTTTTCTCATTTCACACAAAAGGAAACTGATGTTCAGAAAGGTTATGGAACTTACTCAATGCCACATAGAGAATAAAAGGCAAAACAAGACAAAAACCCATGTCTGTTGGTCTTCCATGTCCCTGTTCTTTCTTTCTTTACTCCTCTCCTTTTATTTAATCTTGCTTATATTAATACACTATCTTTGCAGAGTTATAGTAATGAAATAATGGATTTGCAAGAGCTCTTATGCATATAAATTTAAGGTGTCATTATTTTTATTTCTAGCTTAACTTGGTACCACTAAATTGGGATGGGGTTGTTTTCTACTAATGTTGAGTCAAGAAACAAACTTTTTTAAAATTTATTATTTTTATGACTACTTGGGGGCTTCAATTTACTCAGCTATATAAACTGATGATGTTAACCACACTATTTACTGAATCCCTGAAATGGGCTTTGTTCTACAATGTGCCTAACATAAATTACATCACTGCATCTTCACAGCACATTAATTACTGATATTTTTTCTCATTTCACACAAAAGGAAACTGATGTTCAGAAAGGTTATGGAACTTACTCAATGCCACATAGAGAATAAAAGGCAAAACAAGACAAAAACCCATGTCTGTTGGTCTTCCATGTCCCTGTTCTTTCTTTCTTTACTCCTCTCCTTTTATTTAATCTTGCTTATATTAATACACTATCTTTGCAGAGTTATAGTAATGAAATAATGGATTTGCAAGAGCTCTTATGCATATAAATTTAAGGTGTCATTATTTTTATTTCTAGCTTAACTTGGTACCACTAAATTGGGATGGGGTTGTTTTCTACTAATGTTGAGTCAAGAAACAAACTTTTTTAAAATTTATTATTTATTTATTTATTTATTTATTTAAATTTTATTTTGTCGATATACATTGTGATTGATTATTGTTGCCCCTTACCAAAACCTCCCTCCCTCCCTCTCCTCCCTCCCACCCAACAATGTCCTTTCTGTTTGCTTGTCGTATCTACTTCAAGTAATTGTAGTTGTTATATCTTCTTCCCCCTGCCCCCCCGGTTTTGTGTGTGTGTGTGTGTGTGTGTCTGAATTTATTTATTAATTTTTAGCTCCCACCAATAAGTAAGAACATGTGGTATATTACTCTTTCTGTGCCTGACTTGTTTCACTTAATATAATTCTCTCAAGGTCCATCCATGTTGTTGCAAATGGCAATATTTCATTCGTTTTTATAGTTGAGTAGTATTCCATTGGGTAGATGTACCACATTTTCCATATCCACTCATCCGATGATGGACATTTGGGCTGGTTCCAACTCTTGGCTATTGTAAAGAGTGCTGCAATGAACATTGGGGAACAGGTATACCTTCGACTTGATGATTTCCATTCCTCTGGGTATATTCCAGCAGTGGGATAGCTGGGTCATATGGTAGATCTATCTGCAATTGTTTGAGGAACCTCCATACCATTTTCCATAAAGGCTGCACCATTTTGCAGTCCCACCAACAATGTATGAGAGTTCCTTTTTCTCCGCAACCTCGAACTAAACCATAAAAATCAAATCAATGTTTAAAAAGAATCAACCTGAGTTACTTAATCCTTAAAAAGAATTAATTCAACGTAAAAGCTATAATTCCCTTTTCATAAACATGTTCTAGCGTATTTTTCATTTGTTTATCACAGCCAAAAATTTTAATCACTTTCTCACACATTCTCACATGCAATACTGTCATAATCCTATGAGACAAGCAAAAATAATTTCCAATAAAAATTAACATGTAGAGGGAGAGGGAAAGGGAGGGGGAGAGGGAGGGGAGGAGTAGGGAGAGGGAGAGGGAGAGGGAGAGGGACTGACTAACCATCTCACTGTCTCTCCTTTTAAATCCCTCAGAACTGTGCCCATGACCACCATTAAACCATCAATGTATTAATCCGTTTACTAGGGCACAGTCCTCACAATCTAATCACGTTTTCAAGGCCCCACCTTTTAATTACCGTAATAGGATTTCCCAGCCTCTTATTAACACTGTCAGAGGGGATTAAGCTTCAATGAGTTTGGGCAGTCATTCAATCCACAGCAAGCACCTAGTGCCCTAAATTTATTTTTGAAACTTCTCAATTTCTCTAAGTATTCCAACACATTTAATACTGTTTGCTTTGCACTATATTGTCATCAAGTTTGCAGTAAAAATATTGTTAATATATAAGGATACTTCAAAAAGTTTGTGGAAAAGTAGAATTAAAAGATAATAAGAATCTTTCCATCAACTTTTCGAAGGTCCCTTGTATATCCATGGCTAATATTGTTAACTAAAAGCAACACTGTTTTTCTGTAGTAAGCTTTCAGAAATATGGGACGCACTGAATCAGAGCCAAAGATACCAATCTGTAAAAGAGATTTTGAGGAAAAGTGTTATTATTCACTGTCAAGTTTTTGTGATTAACATATTCTTTTGAACTGATCAGAAAGTATTGGCATCCTTCATTTTGACAATACTTTATTTTTAATAATAACAGGTTATTGAGGAAAAGTGTTATTATTCACTGTCAAGTTTTTGTGATTAACATATTCTTTTGAATTGATCAGAAAGTATTGGCATCCTTCATTTTGACAATACTTTATTTTTAATAATAACAGGTTAGCTATGTTTTTGAAATATCAACCAGGTAAAGAAATATCTTGATATTCTTAGTTCTTCTGTAGTTAAAAAAAATTAATGAATGAAAAACATTTTGTGAAAATACATACTAGCTTTATAAGACTAAATTGGAAATGTAATGCATATGGTGTCTAGTGAAGAACATACACCTGTGCTGCTGTAATTATCGTAGTTTTAAATAAGTCAGTATGGTATAGAGAAGAAAACAGGGTATGATTTTTTGAGACAAACTTTTTCTGACAGTGCTCATCATTTATTGCTCCATTGGCTTCTGACATTTCATCTTAAAGAGGAAAAACATAAAACTGCCATATGTCTATTCCTTTGTAGATAATTGTAAATTCTTTTTCAATGATCACTGTAATTAAAAAGTATTGCCAGAATATGTTTCCATGTAGGTCTCATTCCATTAATTCTATCAGAAATAATTTGCAAACTTGGCTTTTCTCTTGCTCTGTAAGTTTTCTTCAGTTATGTCTTCATTTTCACTTTTGTTTGAATGATTCTGGTTTTCTTTCTTGGAATGCCTATAATTCCCGTTCTATTCTCTGCCCTCAGTATCATATTATCTCTCATTGCTTCAAACTAATTTATTTTCTCCTTTCTTCTGTATTCAGGAAGATTACTCTCAATTTTCATCTTTATTTTATTGGTTATGTTTAAGCGATATTGCTTCTTGCTCTCTCTCTTTTTACTATTTCCAATGGATATTTTAACACTATTATTTGCGATTTTCATTTCCTTTTACTTCTTTAGATACCATAATATTTTTCTATCATTTCTACTGTTACGTCTCATTCTATTGTTATTTCCCATCAGGTTATTAAATCTTAGTGGCTTTTTTGTTCATGTTTTGTAGAGGCCACATGTGTTAATTCAGGTACTACTAATTGCTGGTAGAAATCAACTTCAGTATTTCAGTGGGTGAGACCTAGAGTTCTGTTTCTCACTCGTGTAGTAACCCAGTGCAGATTCCTGGTTGGCAGGTGGCTATCCTTCATGTGTTGATTCAGGGACCTTCATATGTTGATGCAGGTGCTTTTAATTTTGTGGCTTTACTATCTCATAAAGGGCCTCAGCACCCTCCCACTTACTTTTAAAAGTTCTAGTCTAGAAGTGCCATCTACTCATGTTCCATTAAGAAGGTGTCGTTACATGACAACATTTCCATACAGGAGTCTCTGGGAAATGTAGCTCTAGGTGGGCATAAACTACACTATGGATGGGAAACATGAAATTATGATGAACAGCTAGCTGTCTCTGCCCTACCATGTCTTACTATATTCTATTGATTGTGCCAAACATTTTCTGTATTTGTCTGCATACTTTAGTAAATAATTTTTAGGGTTAAAATCTTCCAATGAGTTTCAGAGTGGTCTTCCCTTTTCCTTTTTTTTTTTCCACTTTAGTTCACAAGCCTCAAATTAACAGTTTTCTTTTATTTGACTTGTAGCGAAGAGAAGAGCTATTTATCCAAACCCAGTATGTGCCAAGAGGCATCATTTGTGGTATGGTGTTGATCCTGTTTCTACAGTGGGGAAGCTGATGTGCACCGTTTTTAGCTTGATTTCATTTTGATCTTTTGAGCTTTTCTGGATAAAGGAGAGAACCATAACTACCCGATTCTCTCATTCTCCAAATGTTGAGAATACACAGAACTTTTCCTATCTCTGCCTATGTCTACGGAGTTTTACAAGTTAGGATGCAATGTGTCATTGTAATTTCTAGCAGTGAATCAATGAAGACAATGAAAATATTCATCATTCCCAAAGTTTCCTCATTCTCTTTTGTAAATCCCTTCCTGCTGTCCCTCCATCTTTACCACCTCATTCTCAGGCAACTGCTAATCTGCATTCTGAACTACAGATTAATTTGCATTTTATATTTTGCATAAAAGGAATCATCCACTATTAACTCTTTTTGTGTGGCTTCTTTCATTCAGCATGATTACTTTTATGTCCATGTTGTTGCAGGTATCAATAATAACATTCATTTTTATTGCCAGATAGTAATTTCACAGATATAGACAATTTGTTTATCCACTCACCTGTTGATAGACATTTGGGTTGCTTTTAGTTTTTGGTCTTTACAAATAAAGCAGCTGTGAACATTTCTACAGAAGTCTTTTTTTATTTTTATTGGGTAGCTATGTAAGGAGTGGAATGTCTGGGTCACATGATAGATATATTTATAACTTTTTGAAAAATTTGAAAGTGATTGTACCATTTTATTTAATTAATTAATTATTTAATTATTTACAAAATGGTTGTAGTTTTTTAAAAACTTTAATTTAGCAATATACAATGTAGTTAATTTTCATGTCCCTTTACCAATTCCTCTTTTCTCCCTCCTTCTCCCCTCTCCCCACCATCTACATCATATCTGTTCACTAACCTTAAGTTCAAGGAATTGTTGTGATTGTTGTGACTTCTTCACTGCCCCCTCCACTGTTTGTTTGTATATTTATTTATTTATTTACCTCCCACAAATAAGTGAGAACATGTGGTATTTCTCTCTCTGCACCTGACTTATTTCACTTAACATAATTTTTTCTAAGTCCCTTCATGTTGCTATGAATGGTAGTATTACATTTTTTTTATAGCAGAGTAGTATTCCATTGTGTAGATATACCACATTTTCCTTATCCACTCAGCTGATGATGGACATGTGGGCTGGTTCAAACTCTTGGCTATTGTAAATAGTGCTTGTTGGGAAAATAGAATAATTTAATCAGGCCGCCTTACCTGCCCATCTGGTTGGGGGTGGTGTGGTGCATTCTTTGTAAATAAGTTATGAATGCATGGAGTTAGTGTGCATGTGTGGTGCTGCAACTTGGCTGGTGTCTACCTTGGGCGTCTGCTCCACACAGCCAGACTCTCCAACCTATGGCTCCAAGGACCTTTTGGCTGGTTACCTAGCTCATAGACCTGCGTATGAGGGGTCTAGTGACCCAGCCTGGTGTGTGAGGGGTCTGGTGACCCAGCCTGGTATATGAAGAGTTTGTGACCCAGTCTGGACAACGGGCTTGAGGGTTCTGTGAGCTCCAGACCCAGCCAGAGCTTGACAGTGCTGCAATAAACTTTGGAGTACAGGAATCCCTTCGACATGATGATTTCTATTCCTCTGGGTACATTCCCAGCAGTGGAATAGCTGTGTCATATGGTAGATCTATCTGTAATTATTTGAGGAACCTCCATACCATTTTCCATAAAGGCTGCACCATGTTGCCTTCCAACAAACAGTGTATGAGGGTTCTCTTTTCTTTGCAATGTTGCCACCATTTATCATTCTCAGTCCTTTGGATATTAGCCATCCTAACTGGAGTGAGATGGTATGGGCCCAGTGGCTCTCAGGCCTCTCTGGGCAGTGCCAGTTGTACCACTTTACATTATCACCAACAGTGTACAAGTTGTAGATGTGATGACCAACACTTAGGCAATCTTTAATTTCAGATATTTTGATGGATGCATAGTGGTATCTCTCTGGCGTTTTATTTATTTTTATAAATATGGCAAATTAATCTTTTTTTAACAACACAAGTTTGTTTGTTTGTTTATTTTATTTTTTGGCAGCTGGCTGATAAAGGGATCCAAACCCTTGACCTTGGTGTTATTAGCACCACACTCTCCCAAGTATGCTAACTGGCCAGCCCTGTCTCTGGGATCTTAATTTGCATTTCCCTAATACCTAAGGTTGTTGAATTTTCTTTCATGTGTTTATTTGCCATCTGTATCTCTTTCTTGGTGAAATGTTTATTCCAAACCATTTAAATATTTTTAATGTGGATGTTTACTTTTAAAAAATGCATCTTGAAAGTTCTTTAATCGTCTGGGTATAAGACCTTTATCAGATATGTGATTTTCAAATACTTTCTACTTGTCTGTGGCTTGTCTTTTTTTTTTTTTTTTTTTTTTTTTTTTAAATTTTTTTTTTTA
>NW_007726728.1:413006-448021 GCF_000696425.1 Galeopterus variegatus
GTTTTTTTTTTTTTTTTTTTTTTTTTTTTTTGATAGACTTTATTTTTCAGATCAGTTTTAGGTTCTCAAAAAAATTGAACAGAATATACAAAGATTTCCTGTTAACCCCATGCCCTCATACAGGCATAGCCTCCTCAATTATCAACATCTCCCTCCAGAGTGGTACATTTGTTACAAGTAATGAGCCTACATTGACACATCATTATCACCCGAAGCCAATAGTTTACATTAGGTTTCACTCTTGGTATTGTGCATTCTATTGGTTTGGACAAATGCATAATGACATGTATCTATGATCATAATGTCATACAGAATAGTTTCACTGTCCTAAAAATCCTCTGTGTTCCCAAAAGGATTTCTCCTTCCTTCCCTGCTAACCCTTAGCAGCTACCAATCTTTTTGCTGGCCGCACAGTTTTTTCTTTTTCTAGAATATCATATAGTTGGAATCATACAATATATAGCCTTTTCAGATTAGCTTTTTTCACTCGGCAGTATGCATTTAAGTTTCCTCCATGTCTTTTCACAGCTTGATAGTTCATTTCTTTTTAGTACTAAATAATATGACGTTATTTTGATGTACCATAGTTTACTTATCCATTTACTTACTGAAGGACATTTTGGTTATTTCCAAATTTTGTCAATTATGGATAAAGTTGCTATAAACATTTGCATGCAAGTTTTTGTGTGGACATGTTTTCAACTCCTTTGGGTAAGAACCTAGGATTATGACTTCTTGATCGTATGCTAAAAGCATGTTTAGTTTTGTAAGAAACTGCCAAACTGTCTTCCAAAGTGGATGTACCATTTTGTATTGCCACCAGCAATGAATGAGAGTTTCTGTTGCTCTACATTGTCTCCAGCATTTGCTGTTGTCAGTGTTCTGGATATTGGCCATTCTAAAGTATGTAGTGATGTCTCATCATTTTAGTTTGCATTTCCTTGATGACATATTATTTTTCATATGCAGGGAGAATTTTTTCATGTGTAGGAATACCTTGGAGATATTGTGGGTTTGATTCCATACCACAGTGATAACTGAATATCGCAATAGAGAGAGTCTCAGGAAGTTTTTGATTCCCTGTGCACATAAAAGTTATGCTCATACTACACTGTAGTCTATTAAATGTGTATTAGCATTATGTGTATAAAGGGTGTGCATACTTTAATTAAAAATACCTTATTGCTAAGAAATGCTGATAAAAATGCTAATAAAGATTATCATCTCAGCCTTCGGCAAGTCATAATCTTTATCCTGGTGGAGGGTCTTGTCTTGATGTTGATGGCTGCTTACTGATCAGGGTGCTGGTTGATGAAGGTTGGGTAGCTGTGGCAATTTCTTAAAATAAGACACGAGTGAAGTTTGTCATATTGATGGACTATTCCTTTCACGAAAGATTGGTCTGTAGAATTAGATGCTGTTTGATAGTATATTGCCCACAGTAAACTGCTTTCAAAATTGGAGCCGATCCTCTCAAACCCTGCTGTTGCTTTATCAACTAAATTTAAGCAGTATTCTAAATCATTTGTTGTCATTTCAACAATGTTCACAGCATCTTCACCAGGAGTGAATTCCATCTTAAGAAACCACTTTTTTTGCTCATGTGTAAAATCACTCGCTTTCTTCATTCTTTAAAGTTTTATCATGAGATTGCATCAATTCAGTCACATCTTCAGGCTCCACTTCTAATTTTGGGTCTCTTCCTGCTTCCACCACATCTGCAGTTATTTCCTCCACTGAAGTTTCAAACCCCTCAAAGTCATCCATTCGGGTTGGAATCAACTTCTTCAAACTCCTATCAATGTTGACATATTGATCTTCTCCCACGAATCACAATATATATATATCAATCAGAGCTCTTGGGTAACTAGGTGCATTGCCAATGAGCAGTAATATTTTGAAAGAATTATTTTTTTTTTTTTCTGAGCAGTAGGTATCAGCACTGAGTTTAAAATTTTCGGTAAACCATGCTGTAAATGGGTGTGCTGTCATTCAGGCTTTGTTTTTCTATTTTTAGAGTACAGGCAGAGTAGATTTAGCATAGTTCCTAAGGGCCCTTGGATTTCAGAATGGTAAATGAGCACTGGTTTCAACTTAAAGTCACCAGCAGCATTAGCCCCTACAAGAGTGTCAGCCTGTCCTTTGAAGCTTTGAAGCCAGGCATTCAGACTTCTCCTTTCTAGCTGTGAAAGTCCTGAATGGCATTTTTTTCCAGTGTAAAGCTGTTTTGTCTACATTGAAAATCTGTTGTTTAGTGTAGCCATCATTCTCAATCGTCTTAGCTAGATCTGGGTAACTTGCTGCAGTTTCGACATCAACACTTGCTGCTTTACCTCACACTTTTATCTTATGTAGATGGCTTCTTTCCTTAAACCTCATGAACCAACCTCTGATAGTTTCAAACTTTTCTTCTGCAGCTTCCTCACCTCTCTCAGCCTTCACAGAATTGAAGAGAGTTAGGGCCTTACTCTGGATTAGGTTTTTGCTTAAGGAAATGTTGTGCTTGGTTTGATCTGTCCCAGAGCAATAAAATGTTCTCTGTATCAGTAATAAAGCAGTTTCACTTTCTTATTATTTATGTGTTCACTGGAGTAGGACTTTTAATTTCTTTCTATAACATTTCCTTTGCATTCACAGCTTGGCTAACTTGGCACAAAAGGCCCAACATTGGCACATAGGCTTTTAACATGCCTTCCTCACTAAGCTTAATCATTTCTAGCTTTTGATTTAAGTGAGAGATGTGTGACTCTTTCTTTTACTGAACACTTAGAGGCTATTGTGAATAGTGCTACAGTAAACATGGGGTTGTAGGTATCCCTTTGGCATACTGATTTCCTTTCTTTTGGATAAATACCCAGGAGTGGGATTGCTGGATCATATGGTAATTCTATTTTTAGTTTTTTGAGGAGCTTCCATACTGTTTTCCATAATGGCTGCACTAATTTACATTCCCACCACCAGTGTATAAAGTTCTTTTTTCTTCACATCCTTGCCCGCATTTGTTATTTTTTTATGCCTTTTATAATAGCTATTTTAACTGTGTTGAGATGATATCTCATTGTGGTTTTTATTTGCATTTCCCTGATGATTAGTGAAGTTGACCATTTTTAAAAACATATGTGTTGAACATTTGTATGTCTTCTTTGAAAAGTGTTTGTTCAGCTTACTTTTTAATTGCATTATTTGTTTTGTTGCTTTTGAATTGTTTTTGTTCCTTGTTTATTCTGATTATTAATCCCTTGTCAGATAGTTTGAAAATATTTTCTCCCATTCTACAGGTTGTCTCTTCACTTTGTCGAGTGTTTCCTCTTCTGTGCAGAAGATTTTTAGTTTGATGTAGTCTTATTTATTTATTTTTGCTTTTGTTTCCTGTGCTTTAGAAGTCTTAACATAAAAATTTTGCCCAGACCAATGTCTTGAAGCATTTCCCCTATGTTTTCTTTTAATAGTTTCATGGTTTCAGGTCTTACATTTAAGTCTTTAGTCCATTTTCAGCTGATTTTGTATGTGGTGAAAGATAGTTTTATTACTATGCCTATAGAGTTCCATTTTTTTCTAGCACCACTTATTGAAGAGGCTGTCCTTTTCGCAACGTATATTCTTCGCACTTTTGTTGAATATCAGTTGACAGTATATATGTGGATATTTTTCTGGGTCCTCTATTCTGTTCCACGGGTCTTGTGTTTGTTTTTATGTCAGTACCATGTTGTTTTGGTTACTATAGCTTTGTAGTATAATTTTAAGCCCAGTAGTGTGATGCCTCCAGCTTTGTTCTTTTTCCTCAGAATTGCATTGGCTGTTTGGGGTCATTTGCATGTTTATACAAATTTTAAGATTTTTTTTTTTCTGTATCTGTGAAAAATACCATTGGTATTTTGATAGGGATGGCATTTAATTTGTAGATCACTTTGGGTAGTGTGGTCATTATGACAATATTAATTATTCCAATTCTCTGTATCTGTGAAAAATACCATTGGTATTTTGATAGGGATGGTATTTAATTTGTAGATCACTTTGGGTAGTGTGGTCATTATGACAATATTAATTATTCCAATTCATGAACACTGAATTTCTTTTTATTTTTTTGTGTCCTCTTCAGTTTTTTTAATCAGAGTTTTATAATTTTTATTGTAGAGATCTTTCACCTCCCTAGTTGAATTTATTTCTATATTTTTTTGTGTGACTATTGTGAATGGGATCACTTTCTTGTTTTTTTCCAGCTAGTTCATTATTGGTGTATAGAAATGTTACTAATTTTTGTATGTTTATTTTTTTATACTGCAATTTTACTGAATTCATTTATCAGTTATAAGAGCTTTTTTGTGGAATGTTTAGGTTTTTTCTATATGTAAGATCATATCATTTGCAAACAGGGACTATTTGGCTTTGTACTTTCCAATCTAGATGCCTTTTTAGATATATTTATTTATTTGTTTGCCTAATTGCTCTGACAAGGACTTTCAGTACTATGTTGAATAAGAGTGGTGAAAAGTAGGCATTATTTTCTTGTTCTAGTTTTTGGAGGAAAAGCTTTCAACTTTGCTTTGTTAAGTGTGATGTTAGCTGTGGGTTTGTCATGTATAGTTTTTATAGTGTTGAGGTATGTTCCTTCTATATCTAATTTGTTGACAGTTTTTATCATGAAGACACATTAAATTTTATCAAATGCTTTTTCTGTGTGTATTGAGATAATCATATGGTTTTTGTTCTTCACTATGTTGATGCGATGTATTACATTTATTGATTTGTATATGTTAAAGCATCCTTGTATCCCAGAAATAAAATCCACTTGATTATATTGAATAATCTTACTGATATGCTGTTGTATTCAGTTTGATAGCATTTTGTTGAGGGTTTTTGCATCCATGTTCATTGGAATATTGGCCTATAGTTTTCTTTTATTATTGTGTCTTTGTCTGGTTTGGGTATCGGGGTCATTCTGGCCTTGCAGAATGAGTTAAGAAAAGTTTCTTTCTTTAGTATTTTTTGGACTAGCTTGAGAAGAATTGATGTTTATTTTTCTTTAAATGTTTGATAGAGTTTGGCAGTAAAATCATCTGGTCCTGGTCTTTTCTTTGTTGGGAGCAAATTTTTATTACTGATTCAGTCTTGTTACTGATTATTGGTCTCTTAAGGTCTTCTACTTTTTTCCTCATTCAAATTTGGTAGGTGGTATATGTCTAAGGATTTATATCTTTTTCATTTAGGTTTTCCAATTTATTGGCAGATAGTTGTTCTTAATAGTCTTGAAAGAGCCTTTGTATTTCTGTGGTATAAATTGTAATGTCTCATTTTTTGTTTCTGGTGTTATTTATTTGGGTCTTCTCTTTTTTCTTTTTCTTTTTTTCTTAGTCTAGCTAATGGCTTGTTGATATTGTTTATCTTCATAAAAAACTTTTTGTTTCTTTTATCTTTTGTATTTTTTAAATCTCTATTTTGTCTATTTCTGTTCTGATCTTTTTTATTTCTTTCCTTCTACAAATTTTGGGTTTGTTTTCTTTTTGCTTTTCTGGTTCTTTGGGTGTGCATTGTTAGGTTGTTTATTTGAAATCTTTCTACTTTCTTTTTTTTTTTTTTTTTTGTCTTTTTTTTTGTCTGTGTCCGGCAACGGATCGCAACCCTCAGTGTTGCCCCCGTACCGGACCGGGGACCGGCAACGGGATCGCAAGCCTCGGTGTTGCTCCCGCGCCTCGCTCAGCCAGTGAGCAGGAGCCGGTCTGTATGTGGGATCCGAACCCTCGGACGGGAGCGCCGCCGCGCTTCCCAAGCGGCGCACTATCCAGTGCGCCACCGGGCCGGCCCTTTCTACTTTCTTAATATAGGCATTTATTGCTTTTAAATTTTCTTCTTGGTAATACTTTTGCTGTGTCCCATAGATTTTCGTATGTTCCTTTTCTATTTCATTTGTTGTAAGAAATTTTAATTTTTTTAAAAAAATTCTTTATTGCATATGGATGTCCAATTTTCCTGGCAACATTTATTGAAGAGGCAGTCTTTTCTGCAATGTATGTTCTTGCTGCCTTTGTCAAAGAATAGTTGGCTGTAAATATGTGGGTTAATTCTGGTTTCTCTATTCTGTTCCATTAGTCCAAATGTTTGTTTCTATGCCAGTACCATGCTGTTTTGGTTACTATAGCTTTGTAGTATAATTAGAAGTCAGGCAGTGTTATGCCTCTGGCTTTATTTTGTTTTTTGCTTAGGATTTCTTTGGCTATTAGGGGTCTTTGGTTGTTTCATATGAATGTTAGGATTTTCTTTGCCGTTTATGTGAAGAATGTCATTGGCTTTGATGGGAATTGCGTTGAATCTGTAGATTACTTTGGGTAGTATGGAGATTTTCACATTGTTAATTCTTCCATCTCCAATAACATGGGATGACTTTCCTCCTTTTTGTGTCCTCTTTAATTTCTTTCAGTAGTGATTCTCATTGTAGAGATCTTTCACCACCTTGGTTAAATTGATTCCTAGATATTGTATTTTTTTGGTGAATTGGGTTAGGGACACAAAAACTAATTATGGTTTGTAGTAATGAGCACACTAATAACATTTGTTTGATCATCACATATTGTACACAAATACTGATAGTCAATGCTGTACCCCCAAAATATGTACAATCAATTATGCTTCCCTCCTTTCTCTCTCTCTCTCATTCTACCTCTCGTTCTCCCTCTCCCTCTCTCTCTCCCTCCTCTCCTTCCTCTTTCTCCTCTCCTTCTTCTTCCTTGTCTCCTTTCTCTCCTCTCCTTCTCTTCCTTTGTCTGACTGGGTTATTTTCAAAGACCTATTTTTAAGTTCAACATTTATTTATTTATTTTACTTGATCTGGTCTGTTTGAGCTCTCAATTGTATTTTATTTAATGCATTGAATTTTTCAACTCCAAGATTTTTGTTTGCTTGCCTTGTATCTATTTCTTTGTTGAATTTCTTATTCTGATCATGGGTTGTTGTCTTGATTTTGTTGAATTACTTATCTGTATTTTTTAAATCATTCTGAGTTTTCATAGTATTATTATTTTGAATTCCTTTGCAGGCATTTTCATAGATTTCCTTTTCACTGAGATCTGTTTTTGGAAAATTATTATATTCCTTTGGAGGTGTCATGTTTCCTTGTTTTTTTTCCAAGTTTCCTGTGTCTCTATGTTGATATCTGCATATCTGGTGGAACAGTTGCCTTGTCCAATTTTATGGAGTAGCTTTTGTAGGTAAAGAGTTTTCGTTTTTTTTTTTTTAAAGATTTGTCCTATAGTGTCAGTCATTTAGGGTACTTTGGCTTTGGTTTTGGGTAGGCATAGTAGTGTAGTCTTAATGTGATTTCTTTGGCTATCATTAATGTCAGTGGTGTTAGTGAGCACCTCAGTAGTGTAGACTGAAAGTGTTTGTAGAGGAAGTGGTGTGAATTTGTTAGGAGTGGGCTTCTGGGCAGCCTGATTCTCAGGTCTTGGGGGCGGGGGATTGTGCAATGAGCACAGTGACTCCACCAGTTGTAGATGTGTGTGTGAGGTGACAGAATCAATGTGTATTTCTCCTTGCAGCAATGTAGTTGCTTGGACTCCATCTAGCTCCCTATACTTGTCTCAGGGGCCACGAATATTGTGGGGCTCTCCTCCAGTTGTAGATGTGTGTGTGAGGTGACAGAATCAATGTGTATTTCTCCTTGCAGCAATGTAGTCGCTTGGACTCCATCTAGCTCCCTATACTTGTCTCAGGGGCCACGAATATTGTGGGGCTCTCCTCTCTCCTGTATCTAGGATTATAGGTGTTCTTGGCAGTAATGAGGACTTCTGGGGATCTACCATTTCCTTTTCTCTACAGTGGGTAGTCCCTGAGCCAATCTAAGTGGGCGTTTTGCTTTCCTTTCTTGCTACCATTTTCTTTACTCTTTATGCTGCCATCCCAAGTTTTTGTGCCTCTGATGGTTTTTATCACTTTCTTGCTGAATTCCAGTGTTATCTCTTATTCACTTTACTGGAAATGCAGTTGTTTTTCTGTTATTTTGGTTCTTCTTTGTGAAGGAGACAATCTTTGGGCATCTCTAGTTGGCCATCTTGGTGGTGGTCACTTCGTATTTCATATTTTTGATGCTACTATAGTAGGCATTGTGTTTTTAATTTTGATTTCCAATTGCTCATTGCTTGTGGATAGAAGGAATGTTGATTTCTGTATATTGATCTTATATCATGCAGTCTTGCTGAACTCAGTTATTAGTAGTGGTACTTTTTAAAATGAATTCCATAGGATTTTTTTGCATAGACAATCATGTCATCTGAAAATAAAGCCCATTTTATTTCCACTTTTTCCTTTATTTTGTTTTTTACTTTCAATCTCTTTGTTTTTAAAATTTATCTTGCCTTATTTTACTGACAGACCTCCTGTAAAATGTTGAATAAAAGTAATATAAGTAGATGTAATAGCCTTCATCCTGATCTTAGGGGAAAATCATTCTCTCTTTCACCAATAAATATGATGTTAGCTATAGGCTTTTTGTAGGTGCTCTTTATGTTTCTGAATAATTTTTATTCCTGGTTTACCGAGTCATTATCAGGAACCAATGTTTGATTTGGACAAATGATTTCTCTGTGCTTATTTAGATAATCATATATTTGTATTTTTTAGTATGTTAAAATGGAGAATTACTTTAATAATTTTTTTTTAATGTTAAGCTGGCTTTACATTTCCTACTTGGCAATTATTTAATACGCTTTTTATATATGATTGGATTTGATTTGCTGTACTTTGATCAGAATTTTTGCATCTATGTTCATGGGGGATATTGGGGTATGTGTGTTTGTGTTTTCAAATATATTTTTCTGAGTTTGGTGTCAGGGTAATGTTGTAATCGTAAAATATGTTAGCTAAGTCTATTTAAAAAGAGATTTTGTGTTATGTCTTGGCCTTTTGGCTAAGATCAAGTGTAGTATCTGTTCTTATCAGTTTAATATCTGATTTGTCCTCTATCTGAGCACAGTATATTAAATGGATTTTTGCAGCAGGGGCGTGGAACAGGAGCTTGCTCTGTCCACTCCATTCATCAGCCTGGTATTGCAGTAACTCCAGGCATGAAAATAAAAAGAGAGAGATTTTGTAGATATGTATCCTTTTGTATTTGAAAGAATTCACTAATGAATTTGCATGAGCCTGCAGGGTTTTTTTGTTTGTTTTTGTTTTTGATTTTTTGCTCTTTTGTGTGAAAGGATGTTTACACACAAATTCAATTTCTCTAATAATGTAGGACTACTTTAGGTCATGTATTTATTCTTTAGTGAGCTTATATTCTTTATAGTTTGTGTTTTTCAAGAAATTTGTTCATGTCCTTAAAGTTTTCAAACTTATTGGCATAAAGTTTTCATAATAATATCCTTTTGATAATTATATACTGTAACATTGTCATATCTCTTATACCTGGTATCAGTGATTTGTGTCTTCTATTTTATCCTTATCATTCTGGGTGTATATTTGCAAAGAATCAGGTTTTTACTTAATCAGGTTTTTGTATTGCTTTTTCTGTTTTCTATTTCATTTGTTCATCTCTGGTCTTTATTATTTCCTTTCTTCTGCTTTTATTGAGTTTAATTTTCTCTTCTTTTTCTGCCTCTTATGATGTAAGGTAAGGTCATCGATTTGAGAACATATTTTATTTCTAATAAAGGTATTTAATGCTATAAGTTTTTAATAATATAAATTCTGATATATTATCTTTTCATTTTTGTTTAGTTCAAAATATTTTCTAATTTCATTTCTGAGTTCTTCTTTTCCCAATGTATTATTCAGAGATATGTTATTTAGATTCAAAATATTTGAACATTTTACATATATCTTTCTATTAGCAATTTCTAATTTAATTCCATTGTGATCAGAGAACATGTTTCTCTATTTGAATGTTTTGAAGTTTGTTGAAAGTTGTTCTATGGCCCAGTATATGGTTTATTATGGTAAATGTTTCAAGTGCCCCTTAAAAGAATGTGGATTCTACTGTTGTTGAGTAGAACATTTTATAAATGTCAGTTAGGTAAAGCTGGTTGATAGTGTTATTCAAGTCTTCTGTGTTCTTATTGACTTTATATCCAGTTCCATCAATAGTTTAGAGATGTATTTTGAAATATCTAAGTATAATTGTGGATTTTTATATTCCTACTACAGGCTCTAATAAGTTTTACTTCAGTTACTATGAAACTGTATTATGTTCATAAACCTTTATGATTGTCGTATCTTCTTGATCAACCTACCCCTTCATTATTATTTAGTAATTCTCTTTATCCCTTGTCATATTCTTTCTTTTAAAATTCTACTTTGATATTAATGTAGGCATCCTGTTTTATTTTGGTAGGTGTTAGAATGGTATGTCTTTCTTCATATTTGTACTTTAATCTCTTTGTTAGTTAAAGTGGGAGACAGCATATAGTTAAATATTACCTTTACATCCAGTTTGACAATCTCTGCCTTTTAATTAGTTAGATTGCTTACAGATATTTGCATTTAATGTGATTATTGATGTGCTTGGGTTAAAAGTTATGCTTTTATTTATTATTATTTTTTGCATTCTATATTCAATTTTGCCTTTTTTTCTGTGCCTATTTTGATAAGGTGAGCATTTTTGAAGATTTCATCTTATCTGCCTTGTTATTTAGCTGTAACTCTTTACTGTATTATTTTAGTGGTTGATCTAGGATTTAGAATGTACCATTTATCACAGTTTGTCTTCAAGTGATATTATACCACTTCATGTATATTATAAGAACCTCACATCAGTAGACTTCCATTTATTCTTCTTACTCCAGCCTTTGTGTTATTTTTGTCATACATTTTATTTCTGTGTTATAAACTCTGTAATGCATTGCTAACAGTTTTGCTTTAAACAATCATTAATTTTTTAAAGAAACTAATAAGAAAAATGTCTCTTATATTTATGTGTAAATTTATTATTTTTAGTGCTCTTCAACCTTCCGTTTAGATCCAAATTTTTATGTTATTATTTTTCTTCTTCCTGAAGAACTTTCTTTCACATTTCTTTTTATAGTTAAGGTCTGCTGATGTTAGTCTATTTCATTTTCATTCCTTCTGAAGAATGAACTTTCAGTTTATTATTATTATTCTTTTTGTAGTTAAGGTCTATTGATCTACTGTGACATACGCATATACCTGATAAAGTCTGTTAGAAAGATATTTAGAAATGTATTTTTGCTAGGTATAGAATTCTATGTTGAAACTTTTTTCTTTTAGTATTTTAAAGATGTTGCCTCACCTTTTTGCTTGCATTGTTTTCAACAAGCAGCTTACTGTCATTTTTATATTTGTTGCTACTTACATAATGCCTCTCTTTTTCTGTGGTTACTTAAAATTTTTTTCTTTATTATTGTTTGTGAATATTTTAATTATGATATATTTTGTTGTAATTTTTCATGCTTCTTAGGGTTAAAATTTATTGAACTTTTAAAATTTGTGGTTAGAGCTTGTTGAACTCCTTTGGTTTGTATGTAGCTTTATTGTTTTTTATTAAATTTGTATAATTTTCAGCCATTATTTTTTAAAAAAAAAAATTTTTCTATTCCCCTTCCATTTCCTTTGTGTACTGTATTTACCAGTATGTTAGGTCACTTGAAGAAAAAAAAAAAAAAATTCTTCTATTCCCCTTCCATTTCCTTTGTGTACTGTATTTACCAGTATGTTAGGTCACTTGAAGATGTACGGTACAGCAGTGCTATAAGTTTTTAATAATATAAATTCTGATATATTATCTTTTCATTTTTTGTTCCACAGTTTATTGATACTCTATTCCTTTTTTATTCAATCTTTTTTTTTTCTCTTTAATTTGAATGATTTCTCTTGCTATTTCTTTAAGATCACTATTCTTTTCAACAGCAAGTGTATATAATTTGCCCTTAATCTCAACCAGTGTTATTTTTCACCTCAGACATTGTAATTTTTATCTCTAGCAGTATTGTTTATTAATTTTAAAAATCTTCCATATAGCCTCTTAGTATTCACAATCATTCCTTTAGCTTCTTGAACATATGGGATACAGGTAACTGTTTTAATATCCTAATTTATCAATTTGATCATCTGTATCATTTCTAAGTCGCTTTTGGTCAATTACTTTTCTCCTCATTGTAGGTAGTATTTTCTTACTTATTTGTATGCCTGATAATTTTATTAGATGCCACACATTTTCACCTTACTGAGTGCTGGATATTTTTGAATTTATTAAATATTTTTCAGCTGTGTTCTGGGATGCAGTTAAGTTACTTAGGAACAAACAGTTGACCTTTAAGACTTGAGAGTGTTATCAGTGTTATCAACAACATTTAATCTTGGACCCATTTCCCCTCATCAAGGCAAAACTTTTCTGAGTACTTTATCCAATACACCATGAATTATGAGATTTTCTGCTCTGGCTGAGGACAGGAACTGTTCCTGACCTTGTAAGATCACAAAGTTTTATTCTTTCTAATCCTTTTGATTGTTCTTTCAGAGGGTAGTTGCCACACATGCATGGGCTGATCAATATTTAGGAGAAAACTCAAAAGAAACCGTCTGCAGACCTTCAAGGCTCTCTTTTTGTGGAGCTCTTTTTTCTATGGTACTCTTCTTTGTGAACGCTAGCTATCTTGGCTTTCTTGAGCTTCTAACTTCATCTCAATTCGAGGAAGACTACAGAGATTTTCCTAGGTTTTCCCTTCCTTGTGTTGTAGTCTGGAAACTTCAGGCAATTGGTGGGACAATGATAGGGCTCACTTCATCTGGTTTTGTCTCCTAGGATCATTGTCCTTTGTTGCCTAACTTCCAATGTCTTTAAAACTGTTGTTTCATAGATTTTGGTTTTTTATTTGTTTCCTGTGGGAAAGTAAAATCTAATCCCATTGTTCTGTCTTTACTGGAAGACAGATGTCTTCCCTATTCTTAAATTTTAGACCTTTTTTCTCCAAGAAGTGTTCATATATTACTGCTAATATAGTTAATATCATTGCTGGAATCTATATTACAAGGTAAGTCTTACTCCAGTTGCTCCTTTCTATTTTTCCATTTAAAAATTCTTAGTAATTTATATGCAAGCATATAAATATAACATGTGATACTGAGAAAACCTGCAACCTGAAAATACAGAGTCTTGGGTTCAATGTGCCATCATAATAGCAATGTGGCTTCAGAAAAGTTACTTACCTTTCAAAGCTGTGCTAATAATATTCATTTTGCAGGGTACTTGTTAGTATTCAATTAAGTAATGATTAAAAAGAGACTGGCACATAGTATGTGTAGTCCATTTCTGTTGCTAATGATAGGATACCTGAAATGGGGTAATTTATAAAAAATGAAAGTTATTTATTACAGTTTCAGAGCCTGTGAAGTCCACACTACATGGGGTGCATCTGGTGAGGGCCTTCTTCTTGGTTGGGACTTCCTACCGAATCCTGTGGCAACATAGGGAATTATATGGTGAAAATGGCATGAGCTTTCTCATGTGTTCTCTTGGTTGGGACTTCCTACAGAATCCTGTGGCAACATAGGGAATTATATGGTGAAAATGGCATGAGCTTTCTCATGTGTTCTCCATATAAAGCCACCAGTCCATGCCCATGACAACCCATTAAACCATCAACCCCTTACTCTATGAATGGATCAATCTATTCATGAGGGCACAGTCTTGCAATCCAATTATGTCTTAAAAGCCTCACCTTCTACCACCATATTGGGGGTTAAGTTCCAGCACGAACTTGGAGGTACATGTAAACCACAGCATTCCACCCTGACCCCCCAAAGCATGTAATCAAAAATGCCAACAATAGGTACAGCCATAATGATAGCATCATCAGCAACTATAATAGTTAATACCACTGGAGTGTTGAATGTTAGGTACTTACTAAGCAGTGGCCAGATAAGAGGCTATAATTTGTAAGACAGGAAAAAAAGAGACTCTCTTTTAATATTTTTCAGCAAATGGAGAATAAAAATGCAATGTAACCACTACTCATCTCACCATATAACCACTGTTAAGTAATAAGTGCCTCTAAGATAAAATAAGCAAGAAAGGATCATTTGTGCTGTCCTTGTTTATCATTTAAAATGCATCTATGGTGGAAATGTACTAAAAACATCACATAGATACCTCTACCAGAAAAAAATAACTGCAGTGATGGATATGCAGGTGCCATCACAGTTGGAAACATTTTGAGAAAGAAATGCTTCAAGCTCATTTGATAAGGTTTCACTTTTTAATTTTGGCATCCTCACATTTACAAATAAGATTATTTAATTTTGTGATGATAAGGTTTGAGGATGCCTATAGAAACCCGTGGATTATTTAGCAATATGGATTCATGGTGACTCAAGACTATTACAGTGGTCTACATAAAATAACATTCTAAAAATGAAAAATGAAAGATGAAAATATTAACTCTTAATTCATCAATTTTCATGTTAATGTATTTCATTTTTTAGTCCTGCTCTGGTTCTTCTTTACTATCCACAATCTCTGAAGTTGTTTTCTTTTACTGGAAGTAAAAAGGAAATTATTTGAATAACAGCAATATCAACAACCACAATAAAATGAAATAAGTAAAACAAATGTCATTTATTGAGCAGAACCTCAAGGATTGTTCTGAGGGCTTTATACCATGCTATATTATTTAATTTTCACACAAACTTGCTATTTGTTAAACAAGGGAATGTTTTCAGAGTAGTTGCCACTTGTCCTAGTTTACCCATTAAATGTTAGAATAGGAACTGAAGACAGTACTCGATTATATGATTAAAAAGACCTTTTTAACATTATGTTACACTAGGATTTAATATTAACCATAATTAAAGATAATTTTTAAAATGTGTGTGATGTTGAAACAATCATTTAGTCTGAAACCAAATAATGTGGTTTTTAGATCATCTGCAGGTGTGCTCCTTCCACTAAAGTGTGTAGTGAAGTAGATGGACATAGGTTTTTTTGTTGTTGTTGTTATTAACTATTTTTTAATTTTAATTTTTTTATTGTTACAAATCATGATTTTTCTTTATTCCCTTTACCCAACTTATCCCTCCCCTTCACACTTCTCTTCCCCCCATCCCCCACCTCTAGTATCCTTAGGCTTCTTTTCCCCTTCTGAAAGTTCAACATATTGTTTTGGTCTTTTGGGGTTTTTTTCTTTTTTTCTTTTTTTTCTTTTCTTCTCTTTTTCTTTCCTTCCTTCCTTCCTTCCTTCCTTCCTTCCTTCCTTCCTTCCTTCCTTATAGGCATTACAAATAAAGAAACTTGATGATACAAAGAAATTTGATTACTGGCCCGAAGTTTGAGAGTAAGTATTAGAGCCAGAAATTTGGGTCAGTAATCTCTGCTGCTTCATAACTATTCCTAACTATTATTCCTAATAATAGTTATTCCTTAATAACTATTCCTAAAGTAAGAAATTATTTCCAATCTCTTTTCCTTTTTAAAAAATTTCATGGTATGCCTCTCTTACTACTCCTAAAAGAATCACAATAAATATTTTTTTTAATTTTTATTATTTATTATAAACATATTCAATACTACAAATCATGACTTTTCTTTATGCCCTTTACCCAACCTATCCTTCCCCAACCCCCCTCCCCTGCCTCCCCATCATCTCCAGTACCCTTAGGTTTGTTCTCTTCTTCTGAAAGTTCAACTTATCGTTTTGGTCTTTCTTTCTTTCTTTCTTAGCACCCAGTTATAAATGAGAACATTTGGTATTTCTCTTTCCTTGTCTGGCTTATTTCACTTAATGTTAATTTTCTCTAGACTCATCCATGTTGCTGCAAATGACAGAATTTCATTCTTTTTATGGCTGAGTAGTATTCCATTGTGTATATATACCACATTAGCCTTATCCAGTCATACGTTGATGGACACTTAGGTTGGCTCCATATTTTGGCTATTGTAAATAGAGCTGCGGTGAACATGGGCGTGCAGTTATCCCTTTGACATGATGGACATAGATTTGAAGTATGCTGTCATACTGGCATTATCACATCTCTTTTGCTGCTGAAATAAACGACGTGATGTTATGTGGCTTTACCAAGGCTATCCAACCTCAATATCACAAACAAAATCCTAGGTTTTTTTTCACTTGGTTTCTGAGTATTGTGTTATAGAAGGCAGGTTGTAGTTTAGAGAATTTAGACTTGAAATCATTTGACCTCATAGGCTGAAGGCTTGGTGCTGGCATTTAACTAATTTTGTGGCCCTGTGTGAATTATTTAATCTCTGTGAGTCCCATTTTTATCATCTATGAAATAGTGGTTTTAGTGAAACAATACCTACTTCACAGAGTTGTTATAAAGATTACAGGAGGAAGTATATGTAAAAGAGCTTAGCAAAATCTAAAGCAACCTTAAAATTCAAGGTAGTGTTGTTATTGTGTGGTGAAACATGCACTGGATTTTACATAAAGATTATACACCAGATTATATGTCTTCCTTTCAAGAAAGGGGATGAGTCTGGAAAATTCCCTAGAAGAAAAGAAGTCATCTGTGAGGGGTGCATATGAAAGTTTTCATCTTCTTTCCCAGTATAAAAACACATCCTTCCCAAGCCTTCTATGGAGAGCTCCCCTGGGGATTAGGCAGATCCCTGGAGTAAATTTATGGAAGAAGACCATATGGTAGAACATGATATCATATTATCCTTTGCTAGAGAAGAGAAGACTGCTTTTCCATCTTTAGAATGCCAATTATTTTAATTTTCTGCTACAGAAACAAAAAAGGACATTGTAGTTATCAGGATAGGAAGTACAGTCAGTAAGAACTGCATACTAAACTGCTAAGCAGTGCTCTCATGATAAGCAACCCTCTGAGGTAGAAAGATCTGGAGATCTCACACACTCTATGCTGTGGTGTGAAGCTCCTGCTTCCTTAAAGAGATTGTTCAGCTGCTTCAATTGCCCTGAGTTCCTCTTACAGGGGGAACTTGAAGTTGATGCTGTCTTCCCAGAATGTGTTTATTGCATTTATATTTATTTCATTGTTTTAAGTCTCTATCACCTTGGCAACGGTGTTCTATTACAAGAATAACACCTGAATCTTACCAAAAGCCACCTCAGAATGTGTTGTCTAATGAGTAAAGCGTTAGTTCTGTTGTTTTGCTAAAAATGTAATTCTGTTGGAAGTTTAAATTAATGACTATATCTTATGTGTGCTCCTATGAGACCTTGGGAGGATTAGGCTTCACAGGGTAGTTCTTTCAGTGGAGATGGCCCCATTGATGTTGCAGAAGAAATGTTGGCTTCCTTTCTTCTTCCTCCTCCTCCTTCTTTCCCTTATGGACCCCATTTTTTAGTCACACAAAACTGCCATCTTTTCTTGGTGTGTTTTATACATATGTACTTCCATAGCTTTGCTCATATTGAACCTGCTGCATGAAATGCCTCTCCCCATGCTTCTGGGGTTTCCTTCATTCTGTTTATTTTTTGAAGCCCAATTCAAAGGTTATTGTTAGAAAACCTTCTGATCTTCCCCAGCAAAATTGCTTATGAGCA
Source organism: Galeopterus variegatus (assembly GCF_000696425.1). NCBI lineage: Eukaryota > Metazoa > Chordata > Mammalia > Dermoptera > Cynocephalidae > Galeopterus > Galeopterus variegatus. Next base: position 430,484 of record NW_007726728.1, read on the forward strand.
GTACCTGGTTAATTCCTCTGTTTTACCATGTTGTTTTACAGATCTGCTCCCTAATTCTACTACTCTGTGAAGACAGAGGCTCTCTTATTCATGTTTCTATGAACAATATCTATTGCAGTGCCTGGCGTTTGGTGGGTTCCTATTAATAACGTCTGTTGAATAAATGAATAAATATAACTTCCCGGAGCAAGAATCAGCCTTCCTTGATTTGGATCCCAGCTCTGCCACTTATTAGCTGTACGGCCTTGGGCAAATCCTTAAATTCTGTGTTCCTCATTTGTAAAATAGGATAAGTAGATACTTTCCTTATCAGGTTTCTGAGGATTTAATATATGTCAACTATGTATAATAGTTCCACACACATAATAAATGTTTACTATTATTTTCTAAATTACTGCTCTTCTCCCTTTTCAAGTTCATATCCTCTTCCCATTCTGATAAGAAGGTGTCTGTAAGAATGCATTAGCCTGACTGCTTCTCTGTGACTTGATCTCTGTTACTGGTTTTATGCCTTGTATTTTTTGGTTTCTGGTTTTTATTCTGGTTGCTTTCCAGGTGGTGAGGTCTCTTAACAGGGGTGAGGTTCCATTCTGAATCTCAGCTAAATAGATGGGTACTGCTGCTTCCTCCTTGATGCAGCTTATACGACTGGGTTTGTATTGGGATCTCTGTCAATTCGGGCACTTTGGGTTAATCACAACCCTGAACTAGAGTCCTAGAACTTACTCAGCCTTAGACTCCACGTCTCAGCTAGACGTCAGGTGTCCTCCTCTTTAGTCCTTAACCGACTGCCCTGTCCTGCCTGTACAAGGCTTGGCATGTACTTGAATGGGTTAAAAAAATGAATGAAGATTAGATTATATATTATTATTTTTATTTTAGTAGTAATGAAAAATTATTCATAATTAATCATTATAGAAATATTATGATGTAGAGAGTGAATTTCCCTTGTACTCTTATCTTTCAGAAAGAATTGCTATTAACAGTTTGAAGAATATTCTTTTAACTTTTTCCTTACATATTTTCAGAGAGCTATTATTTCAGTTTTATTTATTTATTTATTTTTAAACTAAGTTGGGACTAACACAGTATCAGGATCACTCAGGTAAAAGAGTATCTAAGGAAAAAGAGTAGACTACAAGAAAATGGATTATTAGAACATTGGAATCATAGGTAATATTCAGGGACTCCTGAGTCCAGACTCTGCTTTTTGAAGTTGTGTTTGGTCCAAGAACCAATTTAAATGAAAACCAATAGTGTGCCAAAGTACATGTTTTACCTTATTCTTCTCAGTATTGTCTTATTGTTAGAGGGAATGCTAGTTTGAATATTTGAAATATTTCATCCAATTGTTTTACTTTGAATACCTTTGATTGTTGGAGAGTTTAGAAATATCTTTTTCATATGCTTGTTGGCCATCATTTATTTCTTCTCTAGATGTGTTTGGTGCCCATTGATATCAATTTGTTCTTGCTTATTATGTTTCACTGGTGTTAATCTTTTTTATTTGGATTCTGTGGCAAACTAAAATCGTGATTGTTTATATGTATGTAGGTTTCTTTCTCAGCTTTATGTAGTCAAATCTACCAATAATTTTCCTTTGAGTTTTGTTTGTTTCTTTGCATTTAGGTTTAGAAAGATTTTTTCCATGTGTGTAACAGATAAGTATTCATAATGATCTTCTACTGTTTAATTTTTTAATTTAAATATAATATACCTCAATGTACAAAAAGTAGATACATCAGAAATATGTAGCTCACTCATTTAACTTACTCATTAAATTGTCATCACCTATATCAGGAAACAAAACATTCCCAGCCCCTCAAAGACTCCGGCCCTCACTCTTATGCCCCTTTCAGGTCAGTGTTTTCTTCCATGGTCACCACTATCCTGATTTCTAACAGCACAGATTTTTATTACCTGTTTTTCTATGTCATGATTTCATGTAATGAAATTGTATACTATTTATTCCTTTGTGTCTAGCTTCTTTTACACAAAATCGTATTTTTGAGATTCATTTATGTTATTTAATTTAGTAAAGTTTATTCATTGTAATTGCTATATACCATTCCATTGTGTGACTATATCACTGCTACAGTCGAATGGTTGTGTCCCTCCAAAATTCATATGTTGAAGCCTAAACCCTAAAGTGATGATATTTAGAGGTGGTGAGGTCTCTTCGTAGGGATGAGGTTCGATTCTGAATCCCAGCTAAATAGATAGGCACTGTTGCTTATCTAGAGGTGGAGCCTTTGGGAGGTAATTAGTTCGTGAGGGTGGATCCTTATAAATGGGATCAGTGCCCTTATAAGAAATAACACAAGAGAGCTTGCCTCTCTCTCTTTGCTCTCCACCATGTGAGGACACACAGACAGCTGTCTGCAAATCAGGAAGCAGGTCCTCACCAGACATCAGATCTGCCATCACCCTGTTCTTAACCTTCCTAGAACTGTGAGAAATAAATGTTTATTAAGTTACCTAATCTTTGGTATTTTGTTATAGCAGCCCAAACTGACAGACACTCACAATTTATTTATCCTATCACAATTTATTCTACAGTTTATAGACATTAAGGAGGTTTCCAGGTTTTAGTTGTTGCAGATAGTGCTGCTATGAACATGTCTTTTGGTAAATATATATAAGCATATCTGTTGGATAGATACACCTAGGAGGTTGCTGGGTCATGGAATATACATTTGTTTAGCTTTAAGTAAGCAAACAGTTTTCCTATGTAGTTGTACCAATTTACGCTCCCTCTAGCAGTATATGAGAGTTCTTCCTTTTTCCCTCACCAGCACTTGGTTTGTTTTGTCATTTTCACTTTGGAACTTCTGAATTGTGTAAAGAAGTTTCTCACTGTGGTTTTAGTTTGCATTTCCCTATGATTAAAGAATTTGAGCACCTTTAATGTAGTATATTCGTTGTTTTAATATCCTTTTCTGTGAAGTGTCTCTTCAAATCTTCACTGATTTTTCTATTCGGTGTTCTGCCATTTTCTTACTGATTTGAAGAGTTCTTTATGTATTCTACATATAAGTTCTTTGTTAAATATTTGAATTGCAGATATCTTATTCCATACCGTGGGTTGCTTTTTCATTCTTTAAATGGTATCTTTTGATGAACAAAAGTTCATAATTCTAATATAGTACAATTCATCAATTATTTTTCTTTGAAGGTTAGCTCTTTTTGTGTTTTGTTTAAGAAATTTATGCTTTCTCCAAGGTCATGAAAATGTTTGCCCATATTTTTCTCTAAAAGCTGTCTGGTTTTACCTTTCACATTTACATCTGTGATATATTTGGAGTTAATTTTTGTGTGTAACGTAAGGTATGAATTCGGAGACACATGTGCAGTCCTAGCACTCAGCAAATATTATGTGGTGAAAACAAGCTTCACGTTTGAGGCCTTTCAAGTTTCCGTTTTGTCATTCAAGCCCTGATAACTGCACAAAGCTATGCTGATTTTCTTTCAGGGACCCTCTTTTTGGGTTAAGCCTGATCCTCAGCTTGTATCTAGAATCAGAAAATTCCCACAAGGGAAAAATAAAAGTGTTAGCAATTCACCTCAGAAAGTTAGCCCCCTCTTTGAAATTACACATCATCAATTTCTCTTTACTTTCACATCTCTGTGATGCTTTAAAAAAGCATTGTTTATGTAATTTATACAGTTTTTTTTCTCATTTTTGCAGTGGGATCATTGGACTATGTTGGCCTACTAAATCTAACTGGGAGTAGAAGTTTATCTTATATAGATTTTTGTAAATTTATTAAATATATAAAAATATTATAAAGCACATATTTACATATATTTGTATATATTCTGATAAATATTTATATATAATATAATCACATGCAACTATATTATATAATGTGTATTTATTAATATATACATCTATGTGATTTTTAATTTACTTACAATATAAAATATTTAAATAAATATGCATACATAATGGAATATTAATGTGTTTGATTTTAATTTATGGTGTGATCTTGAAGAAATAGCTCTTTCTGAAAGAAAAGATTTTATCTACTTTATTTTTTAAATATTTTTTTTATTGTACTTGTTTATCAGGTACAGTTTGTTGTTTCAATACATGCATATAATGTATAATGATCCAATCAGAATAATCATCATATCTACATTTAGGTTTAGAAAGATTTTTTCCATGTGTGTAACAGATAAGTATTCATAATGATCTTCTACTGTTTATCACTCAACCATTTATCATTTCTTTGTGGTTATAACATTCAAGATCCTCTTTTCTGGCTATCTTGAAAAATGCAATACAATATTATTAGCTATTGTCACCCTAGAGCACCAGAACTTATTCGTCACTTAACCATTTATCATTTCTTTGTGGTTATAACATTCAAGATCCTCTTTTCTGGCAATCTTGAAAAATGCAATACAATATTATTAGCTATTGTCACCCTAGAGCACCAGAACTTATTCTTCCTATCTGTTTATCTACTTCATTTATTGATTTGTTTATCATTTCTCTTCTAATCTCTTATGATTTCCTTATTGTATCATATCTTTGATTATTATTTATCTAATTTGAGTCTTTCTAAAAAGTTTTATGATGTTGTTATTGTTATTATAGTGTTCATATTTTAGCAAATCTTTATTGAGTCCTTCCTATATGTTAGCATGTGCTAAATTAGTAAGTAGACATATTTTCTTGGTCTTCTTCAGGCTAGTAAAGGAAACAGATGTCAATAAAAAAATCATAAGTGTGAATGTAAAGTAAGTTCCAAGATGTATCTGATGCTGATGGTCCAGGGACTATACTTTGAGAACCATTGGTCTAGGTTAATCAATGCTGTTGGTTGATGTGTTTTCCATCTGTAGCATAGATCTGTTTTTGATGTTTTATTTCTGAGTTTTTTCTTTTACTTTTTTTTTTTTTTTTTGGTGAGTGATAAGTTGTTTTCTTCCTAATATTGTTCTAGAGTGGACAAAGATTAGCCAATATGAGTAGCCCAGGAAGGGAATTGCTATTTCCTCAAAGGAGGTAATGGTGAGTGTTTTCTTACTGTGACAGAGGCAATTCTGTATTTATGTGGACCAGTTGCAGAAGCCAGACTGCCTGTGTGTAGGCTGATAGAGTGGTTTTACTGGCAAAGTGAAGGGAATATAAACATCTCCTGTATGTATAAGGAAAGATAAGGTGACCTAACTGAATGATTTTGTGGGCAGCTAAGGCTTTCCCCAGGCCAAGTAAAAAGGTAAAAAGCAGGAGGCCAGATAAGCTTCCAAGACAGAATCTTCCCATATGGGCCAGAGGGAACCTGCTGGCCTATAAGCATCTCTCTGGACAATGCTGGGCTGGTTAGCTACTCTCCACCCTTTTTCACTAGTTAAATCTTGGTAGGATTTCAAAACCTCAGGTGTGCACATGAGAGCTGGTGGTGAGAGAGGTTTTTCCCTCATATAATAATTGGGTTGACATAGCAAAGGAAGTAGGGTAAATAAAAGAGATTATATGTTTTTATGTCACCATCTTCCAAGACTTCCTCGAGGTATCATATTGCAAAAATTGTGGATGAGAGAGAGCAGAGAGAAAGACAGACTCTCTTCTCTCTTTTTTTAAAGCAGTAAGAACCTGGCTCCTGACCACCTCTTTAATCCATTCACTATGGCATGTTCCTACAATCTAATTACCTCTTCAAGGCTCTACCTTTCAACCTCTTAACAGTCACAGTGGGGACCAAGTTTCTAATTAAACTTGCGGGGCACAATTCAAGCTTCAGTGACTTTTGGGGGGGACATAATTCAATCCACTATGCTCTGGAATATTAAATTTTTTTTTTTTGTCTTTTTTCGTGTCCGGCAACGGATCGCAACCCTCAGTGTCACACCCGTACTGGACTGGGACCGGCAACGGGATCGCAACCCTCGGCGTCGCACCCGCACCTCGCTCAGCCAGTGAGCGGGAACCGGTCTGTATGTGGGATCTGAATCCTCGGCGGGAGCGCCGCCACGCTCCCAAGCGGCGCACTGTAGCAGTGCGCCACCGGGCCGGCCCAGGAATATTAAATTTTAATATTTTATTTTTATAATATCCAGTATACTTCCTCAACCCTAAATTCAAATTGGCCCTTTATTTTCTACTTAGGTTCATTTCCTCCACTACACTTTGAGCTCCTTGATGGTGTGAATCATGTTAGAACAGCTCAGAGTTCTAAGTGCTGCACAGTTGGGGCAGCCAATGAACCCATCACTCAGATCTCCTGCTGTGGGGAGCATAGTGAACTGATAGACAGAACTATGCTTCTCTGGATCCATATCACGTTCATCCTAAAACCATATATCCGGTAGACTGCTTTCAGCCAATGACTAGGCATGGCAGGTTTATAGGATTCTGCTTGCAAGGATTTTTCTAATGGCTCACTTTGGCTACAGGATTCCCTATTGACTTGGCCTAAACTCTTAATACCATGTTACAGTCTGAGATTCTTCCTACCCAGTCCTTTGTTTCTCCATCCTTTTGTAGATATGAGGATACTTCAAAAAGTTCATGGGAAGATTCATATTATCTTTCAGTTCTATTTTTCCATGAGCTTTTTGAAGTACCTTCATATAAGCTGTGCTTTGTGGTCTGAAGGCTTTCCCTACTTCCTCTCCCTTAGTCTTTAACAGGCATTTCTCCCAATAAATCTTTTGCCTGTGGCTATGTGTAAAATGCATTCCCCAAAATGTCTTGTATTGGAAACTTGATCTCCATTGTAACAGTGTTAAGAGGGTGGGAAATCTGATTATGGTATTTGAGAGGTGGGGCCTTATGGATTGTGAGGACTGTGCCCTCGTGAATGGATTAATCCATTCATTGCCATAAGACTCTGTAGGGAGTCCCAAGCAAGAAGAAGGCCTTCACCAGATGCACCCCACAGATTGTAGTCTTCCCAGACTTTGAAGCTCTAAGTAAATTTCATTTCTTTATAAAATACCCAGTTTCAGGTATAATGTTATAAGCAACAGAAAGTCAATTAATACACCTAATACTGTTATAGCACTTGCTTCTTAGAATACTTGAATTAACACAGGAGGTACTCAAAGTGGGATTATCTGTGTAAACAGGTGGTAAGATTGGGTTTTGGAAATGATGCAGTCACTGCCCTACAGGCAAAGAGGAAAATATCCTGAGTGTTATGTGGGACACAGATAGTCCCTGGCAGAAGATGGCAGTCCAACTGAAGATTTCACTTATGATGATCTGGGAAAATGTGCTAGTGAATGGGATTGCCTTGTAGATGCAACGATTTAGGCATTTTAAAGATAGGGGGAAAACAATGCCTACAAAGACCATGGAGTTAGATGACTATTGCTAAATTATATTGATGCCCTTCAGAAGGATAATGAGAAACTGAGGTCAATTAATAAGCAATTAAGGAAGAAGAGTGAGATCCAGAGGGCCTCTTTGTTAGTCTGCAGTGGAAGAGTGGATTCAGTGGAGAAGCAGACTCAGGACTTGATTGTTAGAAAGTCATGGGTTCAGAAATATTTAAATGCCCATCCAAAGTATGCTTATTATACTAAGCTCAGAGACCTCATTAGAAAACCTGAGATCCTAAATATGGGATGAGTACATTTGGATAGATGCTTTTGAGTTTTAGGCTCTGCAGATCCTTCTGAACCCTCAGAGCTTTGGGAGTAACCCAGCCATTCCTAGTAAGAGCTAACACTACCTTGGTGCTGACAGAGGCTGCTTGCCTGCAAGACAATAGGTGCCTCCTTGAGGAGCAACCCTCACCTCTTATCAAGCCACCAGGCTTTAACTAGGTTTAAATCCCAGCATGGTAGGATTTGATAAGCTTGATAAGGAAGGAAAGAGGTAACACCAAAGGAGCTACAACAATTAATTAGCTTATCTTTCAGGTGTTAGGAGATTGGATTTTGACGGTGATTTGATTAAGAAGGCTGGAAAGTAGGACTGGATATGCAAGAATTTACTTGGGTGTACTTTCTTAGAATGTAGGATTTTAGCACCTGGGTGATCACCTCAGAGTAATAGGGCAAATACTGGTAGGGTAGTTCTTAGAAGCCTGGAGAAAGTGATAGCTCATGCTGAGTGAAATGCCCGAGTGCCTTGACACACAGTAAAGAAAGAATAACAAGGCTGAGGAAAGTGGGCCTGTTAGAAAGAATATATTATGTGAGGCCAGAAGATTCTCCAGAGGATCATGGTCCACAAAAGGGCACATAGAACACACCATATTCCAAGGCCATCAGGAATACTGAGAGGAGCACCAGCATCAGTAAGAAGTTCAGTGGTAGATTTCCTCTGCAGGCCATGGGTGATGGTAGTCATAGAGCTGGATTCATTAATATTCTTTTTGAAAACAGGGCTTTGAAGTAATAGAGGCCAAGTGGTGATGTTTAATCACCAGGAGCCAGAAGGCTATAATTATTTTCATGAGAGACAAGGTCTGAGGGGTCCAAGGGAGCTTGACTTTCAGAGAGTTGTGGATGTAGCTAATAGGACATGGTATCTTTAATGGTAAAGTAGATGGACAGCCAGTAAGGGTGCTGCTTAAAATCCACAACCAGAAAAGGCAAGAATGAAAAATGGTTTCTTTTTCCCAAAAATGACCATCCCTTGCTCAGTTCCTAGACCTGAGTCAATTTTCAGACTTGGAATTCACTGATTGAAGAGGTAGATAGGTTTCTTAGAGGGAGGACCCTGTAATACTGTAGCAGACACATTCTGTAATGATCCCCCTATTACTTCTCCAAAGGGACCTATGGCCATTTAATTGGGTGACTATATATTGAGGAAAGGGAATACCCAGTCAGTTTAAGGACTATTGGACTCAGGGTTAGAGTTGAGATTGATATCCAGAGACCCAAAATATCATCCTGGAGCCTCTGTTAGAGTGGGGTCTTTTGAGGTCCAGTAATAAGTGGAGTCATTTATTACTCCAATAAATGGAGTCTGGTTCACAGTGATTTCACTGGAACAACCCAGTGGTCATTTACCAGTTCCCAAGTGTATAATTGGGATTGATATACTTGGCTTTTGTGGACCTCTTCACATTAGGTCCTTGGCCTGTGGGAGAACTATCATAGCAGGGACAACCGAGTGAAATCTCTTCAATGGACCATTCCCCAAGCCAAGATTTCAAATAAAAAATAAAATCACATCCTGGAGGACAGGCAGAGGGAATGGCAGAGATTAGTAACACTGTTAAAGTTCTAAAGCAGGAGGCAGCAAACTTTTTCTGTGAAGGACCAGATAGTAAATATTTTAGGCTTTGTGGGCCATACTGTCTCTGTCATAGCTATTCAACTCTGCCACTGTATTGTCACAGTTGGTATTGAGAGTAGATAAATGATTAGAAATGGCTGTGTTACAATAAAACTTTATTTTAAAAATCAGGCAGTTGGTTGGATTTGACCTGTAGGTTATAGTTTGATGACTGCTGTTCTAAAGGATGCAAGGAAATAGTCTCTATCATATCTCTATTTTATTCTCCAGTCTGGTCCCTGAATAAACCATATGGATTTCATAAAATGATTATGATGTCTCTTACATCAACGACATCATGCCAATTGGATAGGATGAGCAGGAGTTCATTGCTCATCGTGGAGGCCTTAATAAGACAAGGGTACACCAGAGGGTGGGAGATAAATCTTATGAATATATAAAGACTTTCTACTTCACTATGGATTTTAGAAGTCCAGTGGTCAGGAGCGTGCCAAGATATTCCCTCAAGAAAATGGAGGGGACACACCTGGGTGGGAGGGGGGAGAGGGAGGAGGGAGGGAGGTTTCGGTGATGGGACACAATAATCAACTACATTGTATATTGACAAAATAAAAATAAAAAAAAAAGACAAATAGCTGCATCTTTTAATCTTTATCACAAAGAAGGAATCACAGGGCCTGGTGGGCCTTGTTGAGTTCTGGAGGCAACACATTCCACCTTAGGATAACTGATCTGGCACACACTGGGTTACACATAAGGTTTCCAGCTTTTAGTGGCACCTGTGGCACATCCAGGCTGGAGTGCAAGTCCCCCTGCCCCTTGGGCCATATAATTTGACAGACCTGTGGTGTTGGAGGTGTCAATGTTGGGAAAAGATATAATGTGGAGTTTATGGTGAGCCCCAGTAGGAGAATCACTACACAGGCCACAGGGATTCTAGACCAAGACCATATCATACACAGTAGGGAATCATGTGCCATTCAAGAAGTAGCTCCTGGAATATTACTGGGCCCTGATAGAGATAGAATGTTTTACAATGAGGCACCAATTGACTGTACATCTGGAACTCTCAATTATGAACCAGGTTCTATTGGACCCATGAAGTTATAAAATTGGATAAGCCCAGCACCAATTCATCATAAGATCTATCATAATCTGGGATTGAATTAAAGCAGGACCAGAAGCCATCAGTAAACTGCAAAAGCAGATAGCCTAAACTTCTATTTCACCTGCACAGTTGCATCAGCTCCTCTCCCCTAGCTATAACCTATGGCCTTATGACCTGATTCTGTATGATCAGCTGAAGGAGGGGAAAAAGGCTTGGGCTAGGTTTATTGATAGATCAGTTCAGTATGTGGCTGAAAACCAAGACTGTATGGGACTTGCATTATATCCATGTACAGGGCAGCCACAAAGGGGAGAGTGAAAATCATCCCAAATGGCTGGGGCTGTAAGCAGTGTAGCTAGATATCTACTTCGTAAAGAAGAAGTGGTTGAGGTGAAAATGTACATAGATTTCTGGGAAGTGACCAATGGCCTGGTCAATTCATCAGGAGCCTGCAAGGAGAAAGAATGGAAAACTAGAGACAAAGATATCTGGGGTAGAGACATGTGATTGGACTAATGGGAATAGTAGGCACACTTCATATGTCTTACTGAGCCACAATGATGCATGCTTTTTAGGAAACCTTCATTCACAAGTATTTCAGACATCACCAGGCTATAGGCAGGGCCATCAGCAAGACCAGCAAATATAACCACATTTTGACTTATAGTCCCAATCCCAGTGACTGCTCTTTCTAACAATGGCAGTTGCTGATTGTGGCCCATGAGCAATAGCAAATGCTGTTGAGTAACACCATAGCTTCATCAGAGGATGTAGGGTTGTATTACCTTTGGGTGACTGGGTGATAAGTTTATTTTAGTAAATTCATCTTAAATATTTTTGAATCTATGTTAATGCCTTCCAGGAAGCATCCACCCTGGAAGAGGTAATAAGTAACCCAGTAGACAAAAATGACTTGGCCAGTTGACATCCCTAGACTTCATCATCAGATACTCTGTAACTATTATGATGGGTACATGAATGGAGTGGGCACAGGGAGCTATATATTGTCTCAACAGCATGGGTGCCCACTTACCAAGTTTTACCTAGATATTGCTGCCTCTGAGTGTCCAACCTGTACAAAATAGACAGCAATGCTGAGTCCTCAATATGACACTATTCTTGGAGACCAGCTAGCCACTTAGGGATAAGTCAACCACATTTGGCTTCTTCCATCAAGGAAGAACCAGCATTTCATCTTCTAGATATCTATTCTAGATATGAGTTTGCCTTTGTTGCTCACAGTACCACTGTGCAGGGTCTTATGGAATTACTGATTTACAGGCTTGGAATAGAAAACATTGCATTCAATGAGAGAACCCATTTCACACCAGTGATGAGTATGGGCTCACATGAACACTGGATTCACTCTATCATTTACCATTCCATCCAGAAGAAGGTGGCTGCAGAAGCACTAGCCAAAGAGCCACCTTGGAGGCAACACTCTGAAAGGGTGGGATACTGTTCTTCAGGATGTGGTATACACATTAAATAAGAGACCTTTATGTGGTTCTGCATTCTAAATAGAAAGAATATATGGGAATCATGGGGTGGAAGGAGGAGTGGTGCTATATATCATCACTCTCAGTGACCTACCAGGAATTTTTTGCTTCTGTCCCTGTGTGTCCAAGATCTTCAGGTTTGAAGTCCTAGTCCACAAAGGGAGTACACTCTTGTCAGGGGATACAGCAAGTGTCACGTTGAACTATAAGCTATGGCTGCTGCTGGAGCACTTTGTACTTCTTGTGTCCAGAGAACAGCAGGCTGGAAGACGAGTCACCCTCTTGGCAGAGGTAATGGTCCATGATTAGCAGGATGAATTAGGGCAGCTTTTACCCAGTGGGGACAGGGAATAAAATGTGTGAAACCCAAGCGATCATCTCAGGAACCTCTTGACTCTCTCTTGGACCATTGTGATTGTAAATGGACATATTCAGCAACCACCACAGGAGAGTAGGATTACAAAGGGCTCAAATCCTTCAAGAGTGAAGATTTGGGCCCCAGCATTAGATAAGATTGCATAATCTCTTAAAGTGATGATTGAGGAATTTAGAATGAGGAGAATTTTGAGTGGCTACTGGAGGAGAGAAAGGATGAATACCAGTTAAGACTCTAAGACCAATTGCAGTTCAGGAAGAGAGGTCCACAGGGATCATAAAGGATATGCTCCCTGAGCCTGTAGAGAAATAGATGTGTGAGGCTTAGGGCTTGTACTGTGGCTGTCATGGAAAAGTGCTACTCATATTTTCTACTGTACAAATATAATGTTGATTGACAGCCTCAGATGCTGCCCCTCTGGCTCCACCACAGTGTTCCTGCTTAGGTCACACTCCCCCCACGCATTTACCATCTGTATTAGATAAGGTTCACCAGAAGCAAAACCAATAGGATATACAAAAGTACTCCAAAAAGTTCATGAGAAGATTCATATTATCTTTTAATTTCATTTTTCCATTAACTTTTTGAAGTACCCCGGTATGTATAGATATAGATATATGAGAGGAGATTTATTAGAAGAATTGGCTCTGTGATCGTAGAGGCTGAGAAGTTTCACAACTGGCTGCTTGTAAGCTGGAGACTCTGGGATGCTAGTAGTGGGGCTGTTTAAGTTTGAAAGCTTCAGAACCAGGGAAGCCAGTGGTGTAACTATCAGTCATAGGCCAAAGGCCTGAGCACCCAGGAGGCTGCTGGTGTAAGCCCCAGATTCCAAAGGCCAGAGAGCCTGGAGTTCTGATGTCCAAAGGCAGGAGAAGGGTGTTCCAGCTCCAGAAGAAAGAGAAAGAATTAACTTTTCCTTCCTTTTTGTTCTATCTAGGACCCTGGCCGACTGGATAGTGCCTGCCTACGTTGAGGGTGGATCTTCCCCATTCAGTGGACTGACTCACATACCAATCTCCTGTGGAAATACCCTCAAAGACACACCCAGAAATAATGCTTTACCAGTTCTCTAGATATTCCTTAATCCAGTCAAGTTGACACCTAAAATTAACCATCACACCATCCAGTGACTGAGCACAGCAAGGTTACTAATCCTAGTCCATTTCTGAGAATTATGCTGCAGTCTGAGATTCTTCCTACCCAGGCTTCCTTTCTCCCTCTCCCCCATTTCCCAGGTACCAGACCATAATCTAAAGCCTTTTCTTACCTACTCCTTATTCCTCCCCATTACCATTCACATGTCCATCAATAAATCTCTTGCATGTCTAATCCCATCTTGCTGCTTGCTTCTCAGACTCAAATGAACATAACTGAATAGGTCCTCAGTAGATGTTCATGAACATATGCTTAATACTAAAGTTATAGAACACATACATTGCTTTCTGCTATTCTGAGTCCATGACAGAGCTGTAAAATCTTCAAAACATTTTTAGGATTCAATATTTTTTCTCATTTAAGCATGTGGTTGTGCATATCTTTGTTACCTTTTCATTCTGGTGTTTTAGAAAGAGCACAACTTTATACTGATATAGACATTGTTAGTATTGGCTCTAATATTTATTTCCTTGGGCATGACAGTCCTTCCATTTTGGCTTCCCATAAAAAATTCAAATCATATTTATATGGTATTGCAATGTGGGTTAAATTAAGTATTCACATATTGTGCTTTGTTGGGGTCTGTAACATAGAGAATTGTTAGTAAATGGCAATCCTATTTCCAGTAGTTATAACATATCACTATCAGCTGGTTGGTGTTTTCTGTTATGGATGGACACTTTGAAAAGAGGAGAATGTTTGAATTACCTGAATTTGCAAGTTCCTATTCTCTCCTGACATTCTTATCCTTGCTGTTAATTCTTTGGCGCTGTTTCATCTAAATACCTCTGCATGGTCCTTAGATTTCCCTGTAGTGGTAATGGAATTGTACATTACTCCAGTCATGCAGGCACTTAACTAATAGGGTGTTATGGAGCCATTATGAATAACTTCCTTGAAAATTCTATTGGTCTTATGGTAGTCTTCAGGCAATAGAAGAGAAAACATAGATTCTCGTTCTTCTGAAAACTCAGCTCTCCAGAGCCATGTTCATAATGAACTATTAGCTTTCTAAGTTTTTGAATAAGATATGATTTGTGCTCCATAAATCCTTGAGGTCCAGTGATACAGATCTTCAACATGTTCAGAAAATTTCAGCAAGTTCCTACAGAAGCCGTCTTAGGCCTCCTGCAGTGTGTTTCTTCAATAACCCAACAAGGAGACGAACATCTGCTAACGGTTGCTTTACTTTCAAAACTTACAAAGATGAGTGATGTCGTTAGTCTAAATAGTCAAGGAAAGAGAAACAGAGACATGAAGACAACTTTCAGGGAACTCCTTTTCTGAAATTCTGGGTTCCATGGAATGTGGGAGAGGAGGGGTAACAGAAAAGGGAAAAAACCTAATATTTAATAGTGCTCACTCTATACCAATCACTGTGCTAGGTGTTTCCTATGAATTACTTGTATTATCTAATTTAATGTCAACATATGCCTTGAGAGGTGGCATTATGCCAGTTTACTGTTGAAGTAACATGTTACACAGCTGCTACATCCAGAGCCAGTGTTAGTATCTGATCTTTCTGACTCCCTTACCCCACAGAAGTTTGATTCATTTAAGCTAAGATGTACATAATGGAGAACTAGGGAAGGATAGAAAATATCTTCAGATAATATGTCAAATGATGTAACTTAGATGGTGAATGTCATAGTAGTTTAGGGAAGGGAAATAAACAGTTGATGCAGTGTAAAGAAATTGGATTGGTGTTAGATGTTACTGATACTGGTCCTAATAGCCTGAACCTTACATGGAAAATATTTGTACATAGGAAAAGTCATCAGTCCCTCCTCTCTGTGAGCACAGGATACTGGACCACAGCACCAAAGCCATTGTGGATTTTCCTTCTGTGGGATATAAACTAAGAGGGAGAAAAAAAATCTAATCTCTGCTATTGCATGACTAAAGGCAAGTATATTAGTTAAGACTGGGCTTCCCTACATAGAAAACCAAAATAATAGTTGCTTAATGAATGTAAGGATTTCTTTTTCTCTCATATAAAATAAAATGCTCTGGATATGTGCAGTTCAGAGCTGCTTTGGCCATTTCATGAAGTCATCAGAGATCCAGGTTCCTTCTGTTTTTCTGTGCTACCATCCATAGTTCTTGGTTGTATCCTCAAGCATCACTTCATGGTTTAAAGGTAGATGCAGCAGCTCCCTCCATTCTGCTTCGATTTCAAGTAGTAGGGAGGTTAAAGGAGAAGGTAAAGGACATAACTTCCAACAGACTCAGCTGCCTTTAAAGAGATTTTATCTAGAAATTTTACTCATTGACTTCCTCTTATATTTGATTGGCTACAGCTATCTGGGAAATTGAGTTGTTTCATATTTTACTTGGGCGCAATGCTATCCCCAACAAAAATTAGGGCTCTGTTACTAAGGAAGAAGAAAAAAAATATTGGTTGGGCAAGAAATAGTTTCTGTTGCAGCAGGGGACCCATTAGTTTATCTCTTGAGATCGCTGTCATCCATTTTATTTTAGGATCAAGAAATAATATTGGCTAACACTTTTAAGCATTTATTATGTTCCAGGTACTGCAATAATTTTTGGAGGGCTTTAATTTAATACTCACAATAACCTTATAAAGGGCTATTGCTTTCCTTATTCAACATACGTTTACTGAGTGTTAAAAATGATGGTGGTGATGATGATGATGATGATAGTTTAAAATGGCTCACATTTATTGAAGCTTATGGTTGTTACTGTGCTAAAAGCTTTTAATTCCATGCACACACAAACACACACATATATTCACACATACACACACCCCTCCCCAAATACTCATCAAAACCGTATGAGATGGAAGTTTCATCATTCTTATTCTACAGGTGAGAAAAATGAGCTTCAAACCATGTGGGTAACTTGCCCAGAAGTCCACAGTTAGTCAGGCAGAGCCAAGACTGTCATTAAGCCTGTCTGATGGCAAAGATCTTCCTTTTAGCCTTTGTGCTATACATTAGGTCCTGCATGAGCCACAGGGATACAGAGTTTAAAAGTGATCAACCTTGACCTTGTCCTTGTCCTTAAGGAAGTCACAGTCCAATCAATTTAAAGTTATATTATGTACATAATATAAACAATTGCACTGTCATTTTAAACACCATATTTTAGGGTTGTCAGGTTGTAATGAGAACACAGAAGTTAACTGGAGTGTTCAAGGAAAATGGATTTATGGCCTTGGTCCTTGGGCTAAACTTAGTAGCACAACCACTCAGGTAAAAGCACCTTGTAAATGTGAGGAATTAGTACAGTTAACATTCAAAGTTTATTCAACCTGCTACTGTATCAGTGAGTAAACTTGTAAAAGCATAGCTCCATTAAAGGGGTAAAACACTGGGAAGACGCTGAGACACTTAAAAAATTTCTTTTATTATTTATAATTAGCATATTCATTATTACAAATCATGATTTTTCTTTATGCCCTTTACCCGGCTTATCACCCCCCAAACCCCCTCCCTCCCTCTCCCCCATCTCTAGTATCCTTAGGTTTGTTCTCTCCTGAAAGTTCAATGAATTGTTATGGTTCCTCCGTCCCTCCGTCCGTCCCTCCCTCCCTTCCTACCTTCCTTCTTTCCTTCTTTCTTTCTCTCTTTCTTTCCACCCACTTATAAGTGAGAACACGCAGTATTTCTCTTTCTTTGGCTTATTTCACTTAACATAATTTTCTCTAGGTTCATCCATGTTGCTGCAAATGGCAGAATTTCATTCTTTTTTATGGCTGAGTACTTACCCATTGTGTATATAAACCATATTTTCTTTATCCAGTCATCCATCAATGGACACTTAGGTTGGTTCCATACTTTGGCTATAGCCAAAATCTGAGACACTTGAAGATAGATAGAATACTTAAAATCACATGCTACCAGTAGAGAAACTACCAGAATAATGATATCACTTATAGGACTCAAACTTGGCATTGCCTCAGCAAGCCAACTAATAAGTAAAATCAGTCCTTCAAATCCTGGAAGTTCAATGGTATGTGGATCTAGCAATACTTCTTCTGGATT
Organism: Galeopterus variegatus; assembly: GCF_000696425.1. Classification (NCBI taxonomy): domain Eukaryota; kingdom Metazoa; phylum Chordata; class Mammalia; order Dermoptera; family Cynocephalidae; genus Galeopterus; species Galeopterus variegatus. Next base: position 447,837 of record NW_007726728.1, read on the forward strand.
TGTTAGTAGTATTTCTTGAGTCTTTTCCACTCAGGACACAGATCATTTGGCAAGAATGTGACAGATGAATAAAGAGAGAAAGGGAACTGAAGGAAAGAGTAATGTTCCTTTCATTAGCTTCTAATTCTCTGTCCTCTTGGCAGTCAAGTACTAATAGGGATGGGAGAATGAATTGTAAGGAGTCA
>NW_007726728.1:448031-470000 GCF_000696425.1 Galeopterus variegatus
GAATCCTCGGCGGGAGCGCCGCCACGCTCCCAAGCGGCGCACTGTAGCAGTGTGCCACCAGGCCGGCCCAGGAATATTAAATTTTAATATTTTATTTTTATAATATCCAGTATACTTCCTCAACCCTAAATTCAAATTGGCCCTTTATTTTCTACTTAGGTTCATTTCCTCCACTACACTTTGAGCTCCTTGATGGTGTGAATCATGTTAGAACAGCTCAGAGTTCTAAGTGCTGCACAGTTGGGGCAGCCAATGAACCCATCACTCAGATCTCCTGCTGTGGGGAGCATAGTGAACTGATAGACAGAACTATGCTTCTCTGGATCCATATCACGTTCATCCTAAAACCATATATCCGGTAGACTGCTTTCAGCCAATGACTAGGCATGGCAGGTTTATAGGATTCTGCTTGCAAGGATTTTTCTAATGGCTCACTTTGGCTACAGGATTCCCTATTGACTTGGCCTAAACTCTTAATACCATGTTACAGTCTGAGATTCTTCCTACCCAGTCCTTTGTTTCTCCATCCTTTTGTAGATATGAGGATACTTCAAAAAGTTCATGGGAAGATTCATATTATCTTTCAGTTCTATTTTTCCATGAGCTTTTTGAAGTACCTTCATATAAGCTGTGCTTTGTGGTCTGAAGGCTTTCCCTACTTCCTCTCCCTTAGTCTTTAACAGGCATTTCTCCCAATAAATCTTTTGCCTGTGGCTATGTGTAAAATGCATTCCCCAAAATGTCTTGTATTGGAAACTTGATCTCCATTGTAACAGTGTTAAGAGGGTGGGAAATCTGATTATGGTATTTGAGAGGTGGGGCCTTATGGATTGTGAGGACTGTGCCCTCGTGAATGGATTAATCCATTCATTGCCATAAGACTCTGTAGGGAGTCCCAAGCAAGAAGAAGGCCTTCACCAGATGCACCCCACAGATTGTAGTCTTCCCAGACTTTGAAGCTCTAAGTAAATTTCATTTCTTTATAAAATACCCAGTTTCAGGTATAATGTTATAAGCAACAGAAAGTCAATTAATACACCTAATACTGTTATAGCACTTGCTTCTTAGAATACTTGAATTAACACAGGAGGTACTCAAAGTGGGATTATCTGTGTAAACAGGTGGTAAGATTGGGTTTTGGAAATGATGCAGTCACTGCCCTACAGGCAAAGAGGAAAATATCCTGAGTGTTATGTGGGACACAGATAGTCCCTGGCAGAAGATGGCAGTCCAACTGAAGATTTCACTTATGATGATCTGGGAAAATGTGCTAGTGAATGGGATTGCCTTGTAGATGCAACGATTTAGGCATTTTAAAGATAGGGGGAAAACAATGCCTACAAAGACCATGGAGTTAGATGACTATTGCTAAATTATATTGATGCCCTTCAGAAGGATAATGAGAAACTGAGGTCAATTAATAAGCAATTAAGGAAGAAGAGTGAGATCCAGAGGGCCTCTTTGTTAGTCTGCAGTGGAAGAGTGGATTCAGTGGAGAAGCAGACTCAGGACTTGATTGTTAGAAAGTCATGGGTTCAGAAATATTTAAATGCCCATCCAAAGTATGCTTATTATACTAAGCTCAGAGACCTCATTAGAAAACCTGAGATCCTAAATATGGGATGAGTACATTTGGATAGATGCTTTTGAGTTTTAGGCTCTGCAGATCCTTCTGAACCCTCAGAGCTTTGGGAGTAACCCAGCCATTCCTAGTAAGAGCTAACACTACCTTGGTGCTGACAGAGGCTGCTTGCCTGCAAGACAATAGGTGCCTCCTTGAGGAGCAACCCTCACCTCTTATCAAGCCACCAGGCTTTAACTAGGTTTAAATCCCAGCATGGTAGGATTTGATAAGCTTGATAAGGAAGGAAAGAGGTAACACCAAAGGAGCTACAACAATTAATTAGCTTATCTTTCAGGTGTTAGGAGATTGGATTTTGACGGTGATTTGATTAAGAAGGCTGGAAAGTAGGACTGGATATGCAAGAATTTACTTGGGTGTACTTTCTTAGAATGTAGGATTTTAGCACCTGGGTGATCACCTCAGAGTAATAGGGCAAATACTGGTAGGGTAGTTCTTAGAAGCCTGGAGAAAGTGATAGCTCATGCTGAGTGAAATGCCCGAGTGCCTTGACACACAGTAAAGAAAGAATAACAAGGCTGAGGAAAGTGGGCCTGTTAGAAAGAATATATTATGTGAGGCCAGAAGATTCTCCAGAGGATCATGGTCCACAAAAGGGCACATAGAACACACCATATTCCAAGGCCATCAGGAATACTGAGAGGAGCACCAGCATCAGTAAGAAGTTCAGTGGTAGATTTCCTCTGCAGGCCATGGGTGATGGTAGTCATAGAGCTGGATTCATTAATATTCTTTTTGAAAACAGGGCTTTGAAGTAATAGAGGCCAAGTGGTGATGTTTAATCACCAGGAGCCAGAAGGCTATAATTATTTTCATGAGAGACAAGGTCTGAGGGGTCCAAGGGAGCTTGACTTTCAGAGAGTTGTGGATGTAGCTAATAGGACATGGTATCTTTAATGGTAAAGTAGATGGACAGCCAGTAAGGGTGCTGCTTAAAATCCACAACCAGAAAAGGCAAGAATGAAAAATGGTTTCTTTTTACCAAAAATGACCATCCCTTGCTCAGTTCCTAGACCTGAGTCAATTTTCAGACTTGGAATTCACTGATTGAAGAGGTAGATAGGTTTCTTAGAGGGAGGACCCTGTAATACTGTAGCAGACACATTCTGTAATGATCCCCCTATTACTTCTCCAAAGGGACCTATGGCCATTTAATTGGGTGACTATATATTGAGGAAAGGGAATACCCAGTCAGTTTAAGGACTATTGGACTCAGGGTTAGAGTTGAGATTGATATCCAGAGACCCAAAATATCATCCTGGAGCCTCTGTTAGAGTGGGGTCTTTTGAGGTCCAGTAATAAGTGGAGTCATTTATTACTCCAATAAATGGAGTCTGGTTCACAGTGATTTCACTGGAACAACCCAGTGGTCATTTACCAGTTCCCAAGTGTATAATTGGGATTGATATACTTGGCTTTTGTGGACCTCTTCACATTAGGTCCTTGGCCTGTGGGAGAACTATCATAGCAGGGACAACCGAGTGAAATCTCTTCAATGGACCATTCCCCAAGCCAAGATTTCAAATAAAAAATAAAATCACATCCTGGAGGACAGGCAGAGGGAATGGCAGAGATTAGTAACACTGTTAAAGTTCTAAAGCAGGAGGCAGCAAACTTTTTCTGTGAAGGACCAGATAGTAAATATTTTAGGCTTTGTGGGCCATACTGTCTCTGTCATAGCTATTCAACTCTGCCACTGTATTGTCACAGTTGGTATTGAGAGTAGATAAATGATTAGAAATGGCTGTGTTACAATAAAACTTTATTTTAAAAATCAGGCAGTTGGTTGGATTTGACCTGTAGGTTATAGTTTGATGACTGCTGTTCTAAAGGATGCAAGGAAATAGTCTCTATCATATCTCTATTTTATTCTCCAGTCTGGTCCCTGAATAAACCATATGGATTTCATAAAATGATTATGATGTCTCTTACATCAACGACATCATGCCAATTGGATAGGATGAGCAGGAGTTCATTGCTCATCGTGGAGGCCTTAATAAGACAAGGGTACACCAGAGGGTGGGAGATAAATCTTATGAATATATAAAGACTTTCTACTTCACTATGGATTTTAGAAGTCCAGTGGTCAGGAGCGTGCCAAGATATTCCCTCAAGAAAATGGAGGGGACACACCTGGGTGGGAGGGGGGAGAGGGAGGAGGGAGGGAGGTTTCGGTGATGGGACACAATAATCAACTACATTGTATATTGACAAAATAAAAATAATAAAAAAAGACAAATAGCTGCATCTTTTAATCTTTATCACAAAGAAGGAATCACAGGGCCTGGTGGGCCTTGTTGAGTTCTGGAGGCAACACATTCCACCTTAGGATAACTGATCTGGCACACACTGGGTTACACATAAGATTTCCAGCTTTTAGTGGCACCTGTGGCACATCCAGGCTGGAGTGCAAGTCCCCCTGCCCCTTGGGCCATATAATTTAACAGACCTGTGGTGTTGGAGGTGTCAATGTTGGGAAAAGATATAATGTGGAGTTTATGGTGAGTTTCCAGCTTTTAGTGGCACCTGTGGCACATCCAGGCTGGAGTGCAAGTCCCCCTGCCCCTTGGGCCATATAATTTGACAGACCTGTGGTGTTGGAGGTGTCAATGTTGGGAAAAGATATAATGTGGAGTTTATGGTGAGCCCCAGTAGGAGAATCACTACACAGGCCACAGGGATTCTAGACCAAGACCATATCATACACAGTAGGGAATTATGTGCCATTCAAGAAGTAGCTCCTGGAATATTACTGGGCCCTGATAGAGATAGAATGTTTTACAATGAGGCACCAATTGACTGTACATCTGGAACTCTCAATTATGAACCAGGTTCTATTGGACCTACATTAAATAAGAGACCTTTATGTGGTTCTGCATTCTAAATAGAAAGAATATATGGGAATCATGGGGTGGAAGGAGGAGTGGTGCTATATATCATCACTCTCAGTGACCTACCAGGAATTTTCACATTAAATAAGAGACCTTTATGTGGTTCTGCATTCTAAATAGAAAGAATATATGGGAACCATGGGGTGGAAGGAGGAGTGGTGCTATATATCATCACTCTCAGTGACCTACCAGGAATTTTTTGCTTCTGTCCCTGTGTGTCCAAGATCTTCAGGTTTGAAGTCCTAGTCCACAAAGGGAGTACACTCTTGTCAGGGGATACAGCAAGTGTCACGTTGAACTATAAGCTATGGCTGCTGCTGGAGCACTTTGTACTTCTTGTGTCCAGAGAACAGCAGGCTGGAAGACGAGTCACCCTCTTGGCAGAGGTAATGGTCCATGATTAGCAGGATGAATTAGGGCAGCTTTTACCCAGTGGGGACAGGGAATAAAATGTGTGAAACCCAAGCGATCATCTCAGGAACCTCTTGACTCTCTCTTGGACCATTGTGATTGTAAATGGACATATTCAGCAACCACCACAGGAGAGTAGGATTACAAAGGGCTCAAATCCTTCAAGAGTGAAGATTTGGGCCCCAGCATTAGATAAGATTGCATAATCTCTTAAAGTGATGATTGAGGAATTTAGAATGAGGAGAATTTTGAGTGGCTACTGGAGGAGAGAAAGGATGAATACCAGTTAAGACTCTAAGACCAATTGCAGTTCAGGAAGAGAGGTCCACAGGGATCATAAAGGATATGCTCCCTGAGCCTGTAGAGAAATAGATGTGTGAGGCTTAGGGCTTGTACTGTGGCTGTCATGGAAAAGTGCTACTCATATTTTCTACTGTACAAATATAATGTTGATTGACAGCCTCAGATGCTGCCCCTCTGGCTCCACCACAGTGTTCCTGCTTAGGTCACACTCCCCCCACGCATTTACCATCTGTATTAGATAAGGTTCACCAGAAGCAAAACCAATAGGATATACAAAAGTACTCCAAAAAGTTCATGAGAAGATTCATATTATCTTTTAATTTCATTTTTCCATTAACTTTTTGAAGTACCCCGGTATGTATAGATATAGATATATGAGAGGAGATTTATTAGAAGAATTGGCTCTGTGATCGTAGAGGCTGAGAAGTTTCACAACTGGCTGCTTGTAAGCTGGAGACTCTGGGATGCTAGTAGTGGGGCTGTTTAAGTTTGAAAGCTTCAGAACCAGGGAAGCCAGTGGTGTAACTATCAGTCATAGGCCAAAGGCCTGAGCACCCAGGAGGCTGCTGGTGTAAGCCCCAGATTCCAAAGGCCAGAGAGCCTGGAGTTCTGATGTCCAAAGGCAGGAGAAGGGTGTTCCAGCTCCAGAAGAAAGAGAAAGAATTAACTTTTCCTTCCTTTTTGTTCTATCTAGGACCCTGGCCGACTGGATAGTGCCTGCCTACGTTGAGGGTGGATCTTCCCCATTCAGTGGACTGACTCACATACCAATCTCCTGTGGAAATACCCTCAAAGACACACCCAGAAATAATGCTTTACCAGTTCTCTAGATATTCCTTAATCCAGTCAAGTTGACACCTAAAATTAACCATCACACCATCCAGTGACTGAGCACAGCAAGGTTACTAATCCTAGTCCATTTCTGAGAATTATGCTGCAGTCTGAGATTCTTCCTACCCAGGCTTCCTTTCTCCCTCTCCCCCATTTCCCAGGTACCAGACCATAATCTAAAGCCTTTTCTTACCTACTCCTTATTCCTCCCCATTACCATTCACATGTCCATCAATAAATCTCTTGCATGTCTAATCCCATCTTGCTGCTTGCTTCTCAGACTCAAATGAACATAACTGAATAGGTCCTCAGTAGATGTTCATGAACATATGCTTAATACTAAAGTTATAGAACACATACATTGCTTTCTGCTATTCTGAGTCCATGACAGAGCTGTAAAATCTTCAAAACATTTTTAGGATTCAATATTTTTTCTCATTTAAGCATGTGGTTGTGCATATCTTTGTTACCTTTTCATTCTGGTGTTTTAGAAAGAGCACAACTTTATACTGATATAGACATTGTTAGTATTGGCTCTAATATTTATTTCCTTGGGCATGACAGTCCTTCCATTTTGGCTTCCCATAAAAAATTCAAATCATATTTATATGGTATTGCAATGTGGGTTAAATTAAGTATTCACATATTGTGCTTTGTTGGGGTCTGTAACATAGAGAATTGTTAGTAAATGGCAATCCTATTTCCAGTAGTTATAACATATCACTATCAGCTGGTTGGTGTTTTCTGTTATGGATGGACACTTTGAAAAGAGGAGAATGTTTGAATTACCTGAATTTGCAAGTTCCTATTCTCTCCTGACATTCTTATCCTTGCTGTTAATTCTTTGGCGCTGTTTCATCTAAATACCTCTGCATGGTCCTTAGATTTCCCTGTAGTGGTAATGGAATTGTACATTACTCCACACATTCTTATCCTTGCTGTTAATTCTTTGGCACTGTTTCATATAAATACCTCTGCATGGTCCTTAGATTTCCCTGTAGTGGTAATGGAATTGTACATTACTCCAGTCATGCAGGCACTTAACTAATAGGGTGTTATGGAGCCATTATGAATAACTTCCTTGAAAATTCTATTGGTCTTATGGTAGTCTTCAGGCAATAGAAGAGAAAACATAGATTCTCGTTCTTCTGAAAACTCAGCTCTCCAGAGCCATGTTCATAATGAACTATTAGCTTTCTAAGTTTTTGAATAAGATATGATTTGTGCTCCATAAATCCTTGAGGTCCAGTGATACAGATCTTCAACATGTTCAGAAAATTTCAGCAAGTTCCTACAGAAGCCGTCTTAGGCCTCCTGCAGTGTGTTTCTTCAATAACCCAACAAGGAGACGAACATCTGCTAACGGTTGCTTTACTTTCAAAACTTACAAAGATGAGTGATGTCGTTAGTCTAAATAGTCAAGGAAAGAGAAACAGAGACATGAAGACAACTTTCAGGGAACTCCTTTTCTGAAATTCTGGGTTCCATGGAATGTGGGAGAGGAGGGGTAACAGAAAAGGGAAAAAACCTAATATTTAATAGTGCTCACTCTATACCAATCACTGTGCTAGGTGTTTCCTATGAATTACTTGTATTATCTAATTTAATGTCAACATATGCCTTGAGAGGTGGCATTATGCCAGTTTACTGTTGAAGTAACATGTTACACAGCTGCTACATCCAGAGCCAGTGTTAGTATCTGATCTTTCTGACTCCCTTACCCCACAGAAGTTTGATTCATTTAAGCTAAGATGTACATAATGGAGAACTAGGGAAGGATAGAAAATATCTTCAGATAATATGTCAAATGATGTAACTTAGATGGTGAATGTCATAGTAGTTTAGGGAAGGGAAATAAACAGTTGATGCAGTGTAAAGAAATTGGATTGGTGTTAGATGTTACTGATACTGGTCCTAATAGCCTGAACCTTACATGGAAAATATTTGTACATAGGAAAAGTCATCAGTCCCTCCTCTCTGTGAGCACAGGATACTGGACCACAGCACCAAAGCCATTGTGGATTTTCCTTCTGTGGGATATAAACTAAGAGGGAGAAAAAAAATCTAATCTCTGCTATTGCATGACTAAAGGCAAGTATATTAGTTAAGACTGGGCTTCCCTACATAGAAAACCAAAATAATAGTTGCTTAATGAATGTAAGGATTTCTTTTTCTCTCATATAAAATAAAATGCTCTGGATATGTGCAGTTCAGAGCTGCTTTGGCCATTTCATGAAGTCATCAGAGATCCAGGTTCCTTCTGTTTTTCTGTGCTACCATCCATAGTTCTTGGTTGTATCCTCAAGCATCACTTCATGGTTTAAAGGTAGATGCAGCAGCTCCCTCCATTCTGCTTCGATTTCAAGTAGTAGGGAGGTTAAAGGAGAAGGTAAAGGACATAACTTCCAACAGACTCAGCTGCCTTTAAAGAGATTTTATCTAGAAATTTTACTCATTGACTTCCTCTTATATTTGATTGGCTACAGCTATCTGGGAAATTGAGTTGTTTCATATTTTACTTGGGCGCAATGCTATCCCCAACAAAAATTAGGGCTCTGTTACTAAGGAAGAAGAAAAAAAATATTGGTTGGGCAAGAAATAGTTTCTGTTGCAGCAGGGGACCCATTAGTTTATCTCTTGAGATCGCTGTCATCCATTTTATTTTAGGATCAAGAAATAATATTGGCTAACACTTTTAAGCATTTATTATGTTCCAGGTACTGCAATAATTTTTGGAGGGCTTTAATTTAATACTCACAATAACCTTATAAAGGGCTATTGCTTTCCTTATTCAACATACGTTTACTGAGTGTTAAAAATGATGGTGGTGATGATGATGATGATGATAGTTTAAAATGGCTCACATTTATTGAAGCTTATGGTTGTTACTGTGCTAAAAGCTTTTAATTCCATGCACACACAAACACACACATATATTCACACATACACACACCCCTCCCCAAATACTCATCAAAACCGTATGAGATGGAAGTTTCATCATTCTTATTCTACAGGTGAGAAAAATGAGCTTCAAACCATGTGGGTAACTTGCCCAGAAGTCCACAGTTAGTCAGGCAGAGCCAAGACTGTCATTAAGCCTGTCTGATGGCAAAGATCTTCCTTTTAGCCTTTGTGCTATACATTAGGTCCTGCATGAGCCACAGGGATACAGAGTTTAAAAGTGATCAACCTTGACCTTGTCCTTGTCCTTAAGGAAGTCACAGTCCAATCAATTTAAAGTTATATTATGTACATAATATAAACAATTGCACTGTCATTTTAAACACCATATTTTAGGGTTGTCAGGTTGTAATGAGAACACAGAAGTTAACTGGAGTGTTCAAGGAAAATGGATTTATGGCCTTGGTCCTTGGGCTAAACTTAGTAGCACAACCACTCAGGTAAAAGCACCTTGTAAATGTGAGGAATTAGTACAGTTAACATTCAAAGTTTATTCAACCTGCTACTGTATCAGTGAGTAAACTTGTAAAAGCATAGCTCCATTAAAGGGGTAAAACACTGGGAAGACGCTGAGACACTTAAAAAATTTCTTTTATTATTTATAATTAGCATATTCATTATTACAAATCATGATTTTTCTTTATGCCCTTTACCCGGCTTATCACCCCCCAAACCCCCTCCCTCCCTCTCCCCCATCTCTAGTATCCTTAGGTTTGTTCTCTCCTGAAAGTTCAATGAATTGTTATGGTTCCTCCGTCCCTCCGTCCGTCCCTCCCTCCCTTCCTACCTTCCTTCTTTCCTTCTTTCTTTCTCTCTTTCTTTCCACCCACTTATAAGTGAGAACACGCAGTATTTCTCTTTCTTTGGCTTATTTCACTTAACATAATTTTCTCTAGGTTCATCCATGTTGCTGCAAATGGCAGAATTTCATTCTTTTTTATGGCTGAGTACTTACCCATTGTGTATATAAACCATATTTTCTTTATCCAGTCATCCATCAATGGACACTTAGGTTGGTTCCATACTTTGGCTATAGCCAAAATCTGAGACACTTGAAGATAGATAGAATACTTAAAATCACATGCTACCAGTAGAGAAACTACCAGAATAATGATATCACTTATAGGACTCAAACTTGGCATTGCCTCAGCAAGCCAACTAATAAGTAAAATCAGTCCTTCAAATCCTGGAAGTTCAATGGTATGTGGATCTAGCAATACTTCTTCTGGATTTGTTAGTAGTATTTCTTGAGTCTTTTCCACTCAGGACACAGATCATTTGGCAAGAATGTGACAGATGAATAAAGAGAGAAAGGGAACTGAAGGAAAGAGTAATGTGCCTTTCATTAGCTTCTAATTCTCTGTCCTCTTGGCAGTCAAGTACTAATAGGGATGGGAGAATGAATTGTAAGGAGTCAAAACAGGAACTGTGCAATCCATACACAGATTGCCTGTATCAAACCTGGGAGTGGCAAATGTGGCCTTTCATTAGCTTCTAATTCTCTGTCCTCTTGGCAGTCAAGTACTAATAGGGATGGGAGAATGAATTGTAAGGAGTCAAACAGGAACTGTGCAATCCATACACAGATTGCCTGTATCAAACCTGGGAGTGGCAAATGTGATACCCCTAGGAGCTTATGGGCAACGCTTAGATGCCAGAAGTGAAAAAACTTTGTCATCCTGAAATGGATTGGAGTGCTTTGGGAATAGGCAACATTTATGTGACTGTGTTACTGCAAGGTGTCATTTTGTGGCTAGAGAGGTAGTTAGTAACCTGGGAAATATTTAGTTGTTCAAATTATTAATAATAATTCTAGGTAACATTGTAATTACCTAGAAGGCTTTGGCTTAATGCTACACTTCTGATACAGAAAATAATCTGTAAGAAAAATTACTTGATTTGGCCACATAAAATTAAAACTATTTAAATTATTCTTATTATGTATGCTTTCCACTACTAAACTTAGGGTGAAAGGCCCTAATATTTGATTAGTGCCAAGTATTCACTAGGCACTTGACTGGGTGATTTATATTTTTACTTTTTAATTCATATTTCTTATTTTGTTTAACCCTTGCACTGTGTGGTAGGTAGTTATAACCTTCCTCATATATAGATGTGAAAATGGAGCCTGAGAAAATTTGCATTTTTCCCAAGGTCACACAGTAATAGAATTCAAAGTCTGTGAAACTTCACTGATATCATTTAGCAACTAATTGTGTACCTTTTGATATCTCTGTTAACTTTATCTTAATTTTTCAACTGTCCCGTAGCTACATTATAAACTTATTTAAGACAGAGACTAAATATTGTTCATTTATCAAATATTTCTTTCTCTTTCTTTCTTTTGTTTCTTTCTTCTGCTTAGTACAAGTATCTGAACCCACAATCTTGATTTTATAAGGCTGAACTCTAAACAACTGAGCTAACTGGCCATTCCTCATTCATCAAATATTTTTTGAGTGTCCATCATGTGATAGGTACTGTGATAAGGACACTATTCGACTGAGCCTTGAAGTCAAGATACAGTTTATAAAGGGCCACAGAAAATGATTACATCCTGTAATAATGAATATAGTAATTACCCCGATTTAGCATCACATATTGCACACAGGTATTGATATTCAATGCTGTACCCCACAGATATGTACAGTCAACTTTGTTTCAATAAAAATAAAAAGAGAATAAAGATACAGTTTATACATCTAGATATGGATGAAGGATAAGAGGACATTTAGGCAATTTGTGGTGTTGTAAGAACATAAACTCTAGAGTCACATAAGCCTGAATTTTGTCTCATGGAGTTTACATTGTGGTGGTGAGAGAAAACAGTATAGAAAAAAATAAGTAAAACATGTAAGATGAGTAAAACTGGTATGGAGAACAAAAGTCCAGGATCAGTATTAAGAGTATAACAATGAAGGTTACAATTTTTAAATAGTGTACTCAGTTAAGATCTCACTGATAAGGTACAATTTGAGCAAAAATCTGGAGGAGATGAACAGCCGCATAGTTATCTGGGGGAGGAGCATATATGAAGCAGAAGACACAAGTGTGGAGACCTTGAGTGACAGCATTACTACATACATATTTTAGGAAAGTGAGGAGGCTTTTCAGTATGGGTGAAACAGAGTGAGACAGGGGAAAACTAATGGGAGATGAAGTCAGGGAGGTAATGAGGTCAAGATCATGTTAGGTCTTCAGGGCCAGTATAAGTGTTTATAATAGGTAAAATGGAAAAAAAAAAAAGTAGGGTTATGAGCACAGGAGGAGAACAATCTGATTTATATGAATAAGCCTCCATCTAGAGAACAGACTATAGGAGAAGAAAAGGAAACAGAGAAACCAGTTAGGAGGCAATTTAATTAATGCTGATACTGCTGAATTCTACAAAAACTTTACAGAAGAATTAATACAAATACTATTCAAAACATTTCAAAAAATTGAAACAGAGGCCTTTCTCCCAAACTCGTTCTCTGAGGCTATCATCACCCTGATACCAAAATCAGACAAAAACACAACCAAAAGAGAAAACCACAGGCCAATATCCTTGGTGAACATAGACACTAAAATTCTCCCCCAAATATTAGCAAACAGAAAACAACAGCACATCAAAAATATTATACACCATGATCAACTGAGATTCATCTGGAGGATGAAAGGATGGTTCAACAAATGCAAATCAATAAATGTGATACACCACATCAACAAAATCAAGGACAAAAACCATACAATTATCTCAATAGATGCAGAAAAGCATTTGACAAAATTCAACATCCCTTCATAATAAAGACTCTCAACAAATTAGGTGTAGAAGGAAAATATCTCAACACAATAAAAGCCATATATGACAAACATACCACCAACACAATCCTAAATGGGGAAAGGCTGAAAGCTTTTCCTTTGAGAAGAGGAACAAGACAAGGATGTCCACTCTCACCACTTCTATTTAACATATATTGGAAATACAAGCCAAAGCAATGAAGGAAGAGAAAGAAATAAAGGGCATCCGAATTGGAAAAGACAAAGTCAACTTGTCCCTATTTGCAGATGACATGATTCTATATGTAGAAAAACCTAAAGACTTTACCAAAAAACTCTTAATAGCTGATCAATGAATTCAGTCAAGTTACTGGATACAATCAATATGCAAAAATCAGTAGCGTTTTTATACACCAACAATAAACTAGCAGAAAAAGAAATCAAAAAAGCAAGTCTATTTACAATAGCTACAGAAAAAAACAAACAAACAAACCCTAGGAATAAGTTTAATCAAGGAGGTGAAAGATTGCTACCATGAGAACTACAAAACACTGCTGAAAGAAATTAAAGAGGGCACAAAAAGTTGGAAGGACATTCTATGTTCATAGGTTGGAAGAATTAATGTTGTGAAAATGTCCATACTACCCAAAGTGATCTACAGATTCAATGGAATCCCAATCAAAATAACAATTACAGGGCTGAGCCCATGGCGCACTCGGGAGAGTGCGGCGCTGGGAGCACAGCGGTGCTCCTGCTGTGGGTTCGGATCTTATATAGGGATGACTGGTGTGCTCACAGCACTCACTGGCTGAGTGCGTTGCGGCCGGCCTCAAAAAAAAAAAAAAAAAAGAACAACAACAAAAAAATAACAATTACATTCTTTACAGAAATAGAAAAAAACAATCCTAACATTCATATGGAACAACACAAGACCCCAATTAGTGAAAGAAATCCTGAGCAAAAAAAATAAAGCAGAAGGCATTACACTCCTTGACTTCAAATTATACTACAAAGCTAGAGTAACCCAAACAGCATGATACTGGCATACAGAAAGATGCATGGACAAATAGAGCAGAGTAGAGAACCTAGAAATCAGTCCACATACTTACCGCCAACTGATCTCTGATCAATGCACCAAGAACATACATTGGGGAAGGGGCAGTCTCTTCAATAAATTGTGCTAGGAAAAGTGGATATCCATGTGTAGAAGAATGAAAGTAGACCCATACCTCTCATCATAGACCAAAATCAACTCAAAATTGATTAAAGACTTAAATATAAATCCCAAAACTATAAAACACCTACAAGAAAACATAGGGGAAACATTTCAGGATGTAGGACTGGGCAAAGACTTTATGAATAAGACCTCAAAAGCACAGACAACAGAAGAAGAAATAAACAAATGGTATTATATCAAACTAAAAAGCTTCTGCACAGCAAAGAATGTAATCAACAGAGTAAAAAGACAACATACACAATGGGAGAAAATATTTGCAAACTGTACATCTGACAAGGGATTAATAGCCAAAATACACTAGGAACTAAAACAACTTATCAGTTAAAAAATATAACCCAATTAAAAAATAGGCAAAGGAGCTGAATAGACATTTCTCAAAAGAAGACATACAAATGGCCAAGAGGTATATGAAAAAATGCTCGGGACTCCATCCCCAGCCTGGCTGAGTGCATGCTGACCAGAGAGGTGCCCCGCCAGAGAGGCCCAAGATCCGTGGAGACCATGTGCCCTGAGGTGCCAGCGCATGACTGAGCGGGTATGTCTTGCCGCCAACAGACTCCATCCACAGCCTGGCTGAGTGCGTGCTGACCAGAGAAGGGCCCCACCAGAGAGGCCTGAGATCTGCAGAGACCACATGCCCTGCGGTGCCAGCACATGACCAAGGAGGTAGGACTTGCCACTGCTGGACTCCATCCCCAGCCTGGCTGAGTGCATGCCAACCAGAGAGGCCTAAGACCTGAGGTGACCATGCACCCAAGGTGCCAGTGGGCAACAGAGCAGACACTGAGGCAGCCGTGCCAAATTGGCAGCCCCAGCAGCATCTTAGCTAGACAATACTGTTGAAACAGTGGACCATGAAATCCCTTGCCACAATGACTAAACATCAGTGGAAAGATACTAGAAACATGAAAAATCATGAAAGTACACCACCAAAGGGTAATAACTCTCAAGCTGTAGATCCTATAGAACAAGAAGCCCTTGAAATGTCTGACAAGGAATTTCAAGTGATAATTCTAAGGAAACTGAATGAGAAACAAGAAAACTCAGCTAGATGACATGATGAAATGAGAAGAAGTATACAGGACCTGAAAGAAGAAATGTACAAGGAAATCAATGCCCTGAAAAAGAATGTAGCAGACCTTCTAAGCTGAAGAATTCATTCAGTGAAATAAAAAACACAACAGAGAGTTTAACCAGTAGGCTTGCAGAAGCAGAAGAGAGAACTTCTGACCTTGAAGATGAGCGGTTTGAAATAACACAGGCAGACAAAAAAAAGAAAGAATTAAAAACATTGCAGAAAATCTAAGAAACATATCAGACAACCTTAAGCACTCAAATATCTGAGTCATGGGTATTCCACAAGGGAAGGAAAAAGGAGATTGCAGTGAAACATATTCAACAAAATAGTGGCAGAAAACTCCCAGGTATAGGAAAAGACACATATCTTCAGATTCAGGAAACTCAAAGATCCCCAACTGTATTCAACTCAAAAAGGTCTTCTCCAAGACATGTTATAGTCAAATTGGCAAACTCAAAGACAGAGAGAATCTGAAAGCTGCAAGAGAGAAGCGGCAAATCACCTATAAGGGAGCTCCAATCAGACTAACATCAGACTTTTCATCACAAACCCTTAAAGCCAGAAAGTAATGGGATGATATATTAAAAATACTAAAAGACAGAGATTGCCAGCCAAGAGTACTCTACCCTGCAAGGCTATCCTTCTGAAATGAAGGGCAAATAGTGTATTTCTGAGACAAACAAAAATTGTGGGAGTTCGCTACCAAATGACCACCCTTACAAGAAATTCTCAAGGGAGTATTGGGATTGGTACCTGAAAAATAACTCCCACTGCCACAAAAACTCAAGAAAAATCAAAACTCACAAGTAAAATAAAAATGCCAACAATGAAGAGAAAGAAAAGCTTATCTACAGCCAAAGGAACCAACAAATACAGAAGACAAACAGTAAATCAGAAAGAAAGGAACAGAAGACACTTAAGACATCCAAACAAAAATCAATAAAATGCTAGGAGTAAATCAGCACTTTTCAATAACAACTCTTAATGTGAAAGGATTAAATTCCCCAATCGAAAGACACAGTCTGGCTGACTGGATTAAAAAAGAAGACCCAACTATATTCTGGGTCTTCAAGAGACCCACCTCACCAGTAAAGACTCACATAGAATAAGAGTGAAAGGATGGAAAAAGATTTACCATGCAAACAGAAATGAAAAGCGAGCTGGAGTAGCTATTCTTATATCTGATAAAATAGACTTTAAACTAAAAACCATAAAAAGAGATAATGAGGGCCACTACATATTGATAAAAGGATTGATCCATCCAGAAGACATAACAATCATAAATATATACGTCCCCAATGTTGGAGCAGCCAGATTTATACAGCTAACTCTATTAAACCTAAAGAAATAAATAGACACTAATGCCATAAGAGCAGGGGACCTGAACACCCCACTATCAGTATTGGACAGATCATCTAGGCAAAGAATCAGCAGAGAAATACAAGATCCAAACAACACTCTAGACCAATTGTACTTGGCAGATATCTACAGAACATTCCATCCAACAGCCTCAGAATATACATTCTTCTCATCAGCACATGGATCATTCTCCAGGATAGATCACATGTTAGGTCACAAGTTTCAACAAATTTAAGAAAAATGGAATTATGCCATGTATTTTTTCTGACCACAATGGATTAAAATTAGAAATCAATAACAAATGAAATTCTGGAAACTATACAAACACATAGAAATCAAACAGCATTCTACTTAATGACATATGGGTCCAAGAAGAAATCAAACAGGAAATCAAAAAATTTATTGAAACTAATGAAAACAATGATACATCATACCAAAACCTGAGCAGTACTAAGGGGGAAATTTATCACATTAAATGCTTACTTCAGGAGAATGGAAACATGGAAAGTGAACAACGTAATACTTTACCTTAAAGAACTAGAAAAACAAGAACAATCCAAACTCAAATATAGGAGATGGAAAGAAATCATTAAGATCAGAGCAGAACTTAATGAAATTGAAACCCAAAAAACAATACAAAAGATCAATGAATCAAAAAGTTGGCATTTTCAAAAGATAAATAAAATAGACAAACTATTAGCACAGCTAACTAAAAAAAGAGAGAGAAGATCCAAATAACAAAAATTAGAAATGAGAAAGGTGATATTACAATTGATACCTCTGAAATATAAGGAATCATTTGAGACTACTATCAACAACTATGTGCCAACAAAATTGAAAATCTGGAGGAAATGGATAAATTTCTGGACACACACAAACTACCAAAACTGAGCCAAGAAGATATAGGAAATCTGAGAAGACCAATAAAAATAAAAGGGATTGAAGCTGCTATCAGAAGGCTCCCAACAAAGAAAAGCCCAGGAACAGATGGATTCACAGCAGAATTCTACCAAACATTCAAAGAGGAATCAACACCAATTCTCTACAAACTATTCCAAAAGATTGAAACAGAGGCAATTCTCCCAAACTCATTCTATGAAGCAAACATCACCCTGATTCCAAAACCAGGTAAAGATACAACTAAAAAAGAAAACTACAGGCCAATATCCTTGATGAATATAGACACAAAAATCCTCAGTGAAATACTAGCTAACAGAATACAGGATCACATATGCAAAATTATACACCATGATCAAGTGGGATTCATCCAAGGGATGCAAAGTTGGTTCGTATATGCAAATCAATAAATGTGATACACCATATCAATAAAATCAAACACAACTACCACATGATCATCTGTATAGTTGCTGAAAAAGCATTTGATAAAATTCAACACTCATTCATGATAAAGACTCTCTGCAAGTTAGGTATAAATGGAAAGCAGCTCAATGTAATTAAAGCCATATATGATGAACCCTCTGCCAGTATCATCCAGAATGGGGAAAAGCTGAAACTTTTCTTTTAATAACAGGAACTAGACAAGGATGCCCACTCTCACCACTCCTATTCAACATAGTGTTGGAAGTACTAGCCACAGCAATCAGGGAAGACAAGGAAATAAAGGGCATCAGATTGGAAAAGATGAAGTCCAACTGTCCCTCTTTGCAGATGACATGATCCTATATATTGAACAGCCTAAAGCCTCTAAAAAAAAAAACTCTTGGAGTTGATAAATGATTTCAGCAAAGTTGCAGGATCCAATATCAACATACAAAAATCTGTAGCATTTCTATTCTCCAATAGTGAACATGCAGAAAGAGAAATCAAGAAAGCTTTCTCATTTACAATAGCCGCTAAAAAAATAAAATACTTAGGAATAGAGTTAACCAAGGATGTGAAAGATCTCTATAATGAGAACTACAAACCACTGCTGAGAGGAATTAAAGAGGACATAAGAATATGGAAAGATATCCCATGCTCTTGGAGTGGAAGAATCAACATTGTGAAAATGTCCACACTACCCAAAGTGATATACAAATTCAATGCAATCCCCATCAAAATTCCAATGACATTTTTCTCAGAAATGGAAAAAAACTATCCAGACATTTATATAGAATAACAAAAGACCATGCACAGCCAAAGCAATCCTGAGCAAATAAATAAAATAAAATAAAGCTGGAGGCACAACACTACCTGACTTTAAACTATACTACCAAGCTATAATAACCAAAACAGCATGGTACTCGCATAAGAACATACACACAGATCAATGGAATAGAATAGAGAATCCGGAAATCAACCCACACACCTACAGCCATCTGATCTTTGACAAAGACCACAAGCCTGTACACTGGCGAAGAGACTGCCTCTTCAGCAAATGGTGCTGGGATAACTAGATATCCATATGGAGGAGAAGGGAACTAGACCCATACCTCTCACCATGTACTAAAATCAACTCAAAATGGATTAAGGAATTAAATATACATCCTGAAACAATAAAACTTCTTAAGGATAGCAGGAGAAACACTTCAGGAAGTAGAACTGGGCACAGAGTTCATGAATACAACCCCCAAAGCACTGGCAACCAAAGGAAAAATAAACAAATGGGATTATATCAAACTATAAAGCTTCTGCACAGAAAAAGAAACAATTAACAGAGTTAAAAAACAACTAAGAGAGTGGTTGAAAATATTTGCAAAATATACATGTGACAAAGGATTAATATCCAGAATATACAAGGAGCTGAAATAACTTTACAGCAAAAAACCAAGTAACCCAATTAAAAAATGGGCCAAAGAACTAAATAGGCATTTCTCAAAGGAAGATATACGAATGGCCAACAGACACATGAAAAAATGCTCAACGTCACTCAGCATTCAGGAAATGCAAATCAAAACCACACTGAGATACCATTTCACCCCAGATAATATGGCTAATATCCAAAAGACTGTTAGTGATAAATGGTGGTGAGGTTGCTGGGAAAAAGGAGCTCTCATACATTGTTGGTGGGACTGCAAAATGGTGCAGCCTCTATGGAAAATGGTATGGAGGTTCCTCAAACAATTGCAGATATACTATATGACCCAGTGATTCCACTGTTGGGAATATACCCAGAGGATTGGAAATCATCAAGTCGAAGGTATACCTGTTCTCCAATGTTCATCGCAGCACTCTTTACAATAGCTAAGAGTTGGAACCAGCGCAAATGTCCATCATCAGATGAATGGATATGGAAAATGTGGTATATCTACACAATGGAATGCTACTCAGCTTTAAAAAAGAATGAAATACTGCCATTTGCAACAACATGGATGGACCTAGAGAGAATTATATTAAGTGAAACGAGTCAGGCACAGAAAGAGAAATATCACATATTCTCACTTATTTGTGGGAGCTAAAAATAAATAAATAAACAAATACACAAACAACCTTGGGGGGGGGAGAAGAAGACACAACAATTACAATTCCTTGAAGTTGATATGACAAGTGAACAGATATGAGGTTGATGGGAGGAGGGAAGTTGGTTTCGTTAATGGGCCACAATAATCAACCACATTGTGTATTGACAAAATAAAATAAAATTAAAAAAAATATACAAATAAAATAAAATAGTTTTCCCAAACTAAAAATAAAAAAAAAGTAAGAAAAATAAAATGCTCAACATCCCTAATCACCAGAGAAATGCAAATCAAAACCATATTAGATATCATCTCACTCCAGTTAGAGAATAACAAATGCTGGCAAGGATGTGTATAAAGGGGAACTCTCTTATACTGTGGATAGGACTGTAAATTAGTGCAGCCATTATGGAAAATAATATAGAGGTTTCTCCAACAACTGCAGATAGAACTGCCATAGGATCCAGCAATCCCAATACTGGGTATATAACCAAAGAAATGGAAATCATCATGTCAAAGGGATATCTGCACTCCCATGTTTATAAGCTTTCATGTTTATTTTCAATAGCCAAGATGTGGAACCAACCTAAATGTCCATCAATGGACAACTGGGTAAGGAAAATGTGGTATATATCCATAATGGAATGCTACTCATCCCATAAAGAAGAATGAAATTCTGTCATTTGCAGCAACATGGATGAGCTTGGGGAAAATTATGTTAAATAAGCCATGCACAAAAAGAAATACTGCAGGTCCTCACTCATATGTGGGAGCTAAAAATAAATGAAAGGAAGAAAGAAAGAGAGAACAATCATAATAATAGGTTAAACTTTCAGAAGGAGAGATCAGAACTGTGGTTACAAAAGGTAGTAAAGGGGGCGGGGGAGGAGGGTTAGCAAGACATTGGTAAATGGACACAAAGAACGATTACATTTTGTAATCAATTATATTTGAATTAAAAAAAAGGATGTTAATAAGAGATTATGGTAGTTTGGACAAGGGTACCAGCAGTGAAGGTGATTAGCATAGTCAGATTCTGGGAATATTTGGATGTATAACCAGTAGGTTTTCTGACTGGATTTGGATGTGAAAGAATGAAAAAGTCAAGGACGTTTTTAAAGTTTTTTATTTGAACTTCTAGTATCATGAAATTACTATTAATGAGATGGGAAAGACTATGGAAGAAGCAGGTTCAATAGGAAATAGTTTATAATAGTTAAGTAAGTAGACTAGTTTTTGATATCTTTAGTTTGAGATACTTGTTAGAC
Organism: Galeopterus variegatus; assembly: GCF_000696425.1. Lineage (NCBI taxonomy): Eukaryota > Metazoa > Chordata > Mammalia > Dermoptera > Cynocephalidae > Galeopterus > Galeopterus variegatus. Next base: position 469,170 of record NW_007726728.1, read on the forward strand.
ATCCGTAAAGATGTGGAATAGACAGTTGGATAACTGAATGTGGAGTTCATGGAAAGGTCTGAATTGAGTCATAAATTTGGGAGCCATCAATAAACACAGATGTATTTCAAGCCATGTGACCAACTGAGGGTACGTGAAGGGGAATGAGTGCATTGTCAGAAGAGAAAAGGCTCAAGGACTGAGCCCTTGAAAAGAATCTTACAAAAGATTTTTGAGAAGGAACAGCCAGTGAAGCCAGAGGAAAACCAGACAGTATAGTATAGTCAAAGTGAAGAAAGTATTTTAAGGAGGACAGAGTGATCTACAATGCCAAATGCTATTATGTCAAGTAAATTGAGGAATGGAAATTGATTACAGGTTTAGGAGTGTGGAGGATATTGGGGATATTGACAAAAGCAGTTTCAGTGGAATGGCGAGGTCAAAATCCTGACGTGATTAAGTTTAAGAGAATTGATGTGAACATTAAACTATGTAGTGAATATAAAGTACATGATTCAATGCCTGGCATGAAGTACTACTTTATATGTATTCCTCCTTCCCATTTCTTTCTTCCTCATTCCTTTCCTAGAAAGTGCAGCATCAAAGTCAGTGAAATAGGGACCAGCCCAGTGGCCACTTGGGAAGCGCGGCAGCACTCCCACCGAGGGTTCGGATCCCACATACAGACCGGTTCCCGCTCACTGGCTGAGCGAGGCGCGGGAGCAGCGCCGAGGGTTGCGATCCCGTTGCCAGTCCCGGTCTGGTACGGGGGCGACACTGAGGGTTGCGATCCATTGCCGGACACGGAAAAAGACAAAAAAAAAAAAAAAAAAAAAAAAAAAAAAAAAAAAA